>NC_090877.1:22192644-22200144 GCF_036669935.1 Montipora foliosa | reverse complement strand
TGACAAGGGTAAAACACATGTAAGCATCTCTTTAAATCTTTTTCGATGCCACTTCGATTTAAATTTAACATAGCGATGAATTTTAGATGACCTTGGTGTATTTTTCCGAATTTTATAAAAAAACAAACGCTTGCAGCTTTCGATTCTTCTTCGACAGTCGCTTTAGCTTTTTAACTGGTATTCTACTTGGTTCACGTTCCCGTCGGGACCTATGGCGTTCGAATAAATTCTTATTGCTGGTGTAAACAAACATCTCATAACGAGACCTGATTCCAAGTTTCTTCGTTAACTTTATTGGAGCCGTTGAATAATTTCGTACACTTGAATGTAACTGTTTCACTTCAGGGAGCATAATACAGTCTTCAGATGAATTAGAAACCGTTTGTGAACATCGTATAAGAGTACATAAACTTGCATACTGCTTGTAGATGATCCATGCGATGGTTGTTATTATAATGACACCACTGAAAAGAACAATCGTTAACGTTCCTCTACTCCACATTTCAAAACAAGTAATTACAAGAAACAGAAACATCATAATACGGATCCCGGTACATACTTGTTTTGCTTTCACATGGGACTCGCGCTGTTGAATTTTCAATATGGCGTTTTCAAGATTCTCTTTACCTCTCAGATCAAAATGTTGGTTCTTGCGTCGATCAACGTTATTCGTAGTTGCAATAGTACACACTTTTGCATGGTTATAGGTTTCCGTTTCCGTAATACTTCTGACATTTTTCACTTCACATTCGCATTCGCAAAATTCAACTCTGGCCGCCGTGCCTGCGGCCAGAGTAACTAGCAAACAAGGAAAATTGCATTCCACATGGAAGTAGAATAATGGACTTGGATGTTTTGAGAAGTTCATTGAAATGTTGTCAGCACTGTAAAGCAGGTGAGAAAAAACATTTTCTGCTCAAAGAAAATCAACACTAAAGAAAAGTCAAAATGAATTCTAAGTTTTATGGCAAGTACACACAACCTTGAGACTATAAAATTAACAGGTTTCCAAGAAACAATTATGAGGTTGATAAACCTCATAAAACAAGACGCCTACAAGGGCGTATCCGTGGAATGCGCAAACAGTTAAAGGGTAACTGACGGCTAGAAAGTCACTTTTTTTTAATACTGTCTAAATACCTCAGGTAACACATTGAAACCGACACAAGGTACTTCGAATGCTTTTTTGTGCCTTTTTTTGCTCGAAAAACTGTCATAAATGCCGCTTCGTAAGTCATCCGCCGTAAACGCTTAGAATTTGATCATGTGACCTGATACGTCACACGTGTGTACACCAAGCAAAGTAGATATAGCGAACAGTGGTGCAGGTGAGAGCAGCTCGAACTCGGGGTCCGATTTTCGGATTTTGAGCCTTCGATGGAAGGCGAAAATAATGAAAGGGCCTTGGAGCCTGTTGGTGAAATCAGGCTCTGGCGATTTGAACTGCCAGGAAGAAATGAAAATCGAGCGCGCGATTCAAAAGAGGATCAAGAGCCCCGGACGCCGCTGTCGCCTCAATCAAGAAAGCGACGAATGGTGAGTGCATTACCTTTATAGTATCTCAAAATCAATCGCGGCTAGATTACAGAATACCCATCCACTCATTAGCACACGAATAAGGTGCATTGTTATCAAAGCCTCGTTCTTAAAGAGCAGAAGGCAATATGCAAATTCAGTCGCTTATTAAATATAGGAGCGATGAAGTAAGAAGATTTCAATGTGCAGACTCTTGAATTCTATGGGAGCGACGTGTTTTTAAGCTACACGCAATTACCTTCCAAAACTTAGGTTTTAATACACTGAAAATACAAACATACGAGCTTGTGAAGGTGCTTTGGAAGGATTCATTTTTGAGAGTAGTTTTCCACATGATACATGTACATGTTTTGACGCTTTAGTATTGAATTTGGCGAACGATTGAAGATTTCTCGTCTTTCACCATAAAACGCAACGCAGCAAAAATAGCATTCGTACAGGTACTTAGAATTAAACATCCTCTTAATATTAACTTATTGTGAACTTCTGTTTTCCCCTCTTTTGTGGTCTTTGTACCTTGTTTATAGCCGAAGTTAAGTTATCTGTCACGTTTGTAACAGTTGCAGTGCTGATAACTGTTCATTTTGGTGAAACTATAAATAATACAACTTGTGTTCTCTATTTCGTCTTTTCAACATCGTGATAACAAATTTTACTGTACTGATTCTTTTATTACAAGGTGTCAGTGTGGAAACTGGGGTCAACATGGAGGGAGGAAGAGAACATCTGCTGTCAAGAAGTAGATGCAGTGAAAAATAAAAATTTGAGAAATGCAAGGAGTGACAGGCCACACTGATTCCCTTCCTGTGTGAAAACATGTATAGAACCTTTTATAGTTAAGGATTTTCCTTTTTTGTACAAAATGATTAGTGGTGCTTTAAAAATTTGGCGAAGTAGGGGTTGATTTTGAATTCAATGCCATTTTTTGAGTAAAGCTTCTTTTAGGTTTGACACTGATGGCTGGTATTGTGTCACAAAAAGTAAAATATCTTTTTGTGTTTTGTTATTTCCTTTAAAAAAATTAAGCTCTGAGCCCCTCCTTGTGAATTTGATTTCTGATAGTAGTTTTCCTACCGAATTGCGTGGGTTCACCTCTGTCCCGCAAATGTCTTTTAAATTTTGAAATGTTTTCCTCGAAAGTTACCCTTTAGGAGTTTGTTCTAAGGATTCCTGAGGCCTCACTTTGACGAATCCGTTTTTCATGTTTGGCGGGTGATCGACAAGAAGTAAAATGCTACAGTGGAAGGTCTCCGTTGGTTTAAAACGTGATTTTACATCAAGGATTGTTTGATCTTTGAATCTCGTGTCTTTGTCTACGATTGTTTCTAGAAACACAGTTTAGTGTCCTGCGTGACCTCGGAGCTCGAGTCTTCTACCCTCGATTGTTCGTTACACAAAGGGAGTTTTGTTTTTATTCTTCGAGCTTCGTTTACTTGCTCGGGAGTAGGAGACGCATGAATAGAAGGAACTGTGGACTTTTTAAATACTAGCTTAGAGCTGAATCCAGCATTATTTGCACCGAATCCTTCTTCTGTTAGCTGAGAAATGGTCGCTACAAATGTGACCCGAAGGTGGCGACCATCGAACAAATGCAACCACTGTCGCCGCACACTTTCATCAGCTGGAAACTGGTGAAGGCTAACTCCATCTGCATTTGTTTTGTTAGAAAACATCTCCACACAGCGCTTCCCTGGATCTCGTTTTCTTCGCTTTAAATCCTGTTGTTTTCCGTCCATATCGTAAATTTCAATGCGGCTTAGAGTGGTACAAGTTTGGATGACCTGAGCGCTATATTGTATATATTTTCTAAACTTTCGATCGTCATTTGAGAAACATTTACGTGCTTATTATTTTCCTTAGCATGAATGTGTCTCTGGTTCGTTTATTTTTTAACCAGGGCACTGCGTTTTATATTTTGGGTTCAAGGAAGTCTCTTCACATGAACTTAAGTGGTTTCCGCTCTCAGGGGCCGTCGGCTTGTTTTATTTAGATAAAACACCAAAATGAACGAGCATGAGTAGTTTACTCTTCACTCAGCTGACAGTGGTATACTTTTTGAAACGAGTAACCTTTCGGGACAAGATTGACTTCATCATGTTTTCCGTCGCAAATGAGAAACAAAGCTTGCGTGTAATTTCTTCCTAAACGCTGTTTTACCTGGCGTGCAACTCACCTGCAGCTATGAATAGACACGATCCGTCGCGTTTCGATTATTCAACCTTTTTAGAGGAAGTATTTTATTTCCCTCTTCGTATTTCATAGTCTCTAAAAGGTGGCTTATAGGAGAATAGAAGAAACCTTATTTTTTTTCCTCGTAAATTGTGGCAGCGAGCTGAACACATGGGCACCCAACGTCACTTTTCGGAAAATATCTGTTCGGAAGGCGATTTGAGATCTAGAATTTTCGGATCATTTGTTGTAAAATTTCTTGCTAGCCTGCCTGTCCTAGGATTTTCGAACATCTAAAGAATGGTATAATTGCCCATTTTAAACGGATTTTTACCTTAAAAAGGTCACCTAGAATTTTCGGGAGCCTTTTTTCTGGCTGAATTTTTCAAAAAGGTAAGCTTTGATCCCTATAGTTTTCGGATCATTATACTTTCAGCTAGGAAATCCGAACAGATGAAACATTTTTAGGGGATAAAAATATGCCTATATCTTCCGTTTAAATACGAAAATATGTTTAACAAAGCGATGTTATGTGGTTTAGAACTAAATTCTCGTTGGGTGCCCCTGTGAACAGCGAGAGCCGTGAAGTTGTTACTTTCAGATCTACCATGACCCTTTCACTACATTACACACGTGTGACGTATCACATCACGTGACCTGGATCAGAACGTTTTCAAAATGGCCGTCAATTGAGCATCAAAAGAAATTTGTAGAAAATTTGGTTTTGCACAAAATATCTTTTATTTGCTCATTTTGGATTCTTTAACCCAAGAGGAATGTATTGGTTCAACAAAAAAAAGGGAAAATTTTGACGTCAGTTACCCTTTAACACAAATTGTCCAGTTACAGTGAACTTCAAGTACAGGTAGACTTCGGAAAATGGCGAAAGATTACTAGAAAGATACATCTGTAATATAACTTAAAGTTTTTTGTTGTAAAAACTCATTACTAATGTTACTAAATTTGCAAATGCAAACAACGAAGCCCTATTAGCAGGTTATCAGGATACGGGATCTTTTATTTATTTATTTTTTGGAAGGAGACTTAATTCAAATCCTACAGTTTTACTTGCTTCGTTAACTCCTTTCATCCAAAAATTACAGGATCAGCCTTAAATCATCCGAAAAACTTATTACAAATCACAGTTATCATCTTATCATCCTGGGCCAGTTGTTCAGAAACTGGGTTTTAAAACGAGTTTTATCCTCTACTCCCAAATGCTGTTCAAGGCTGATATTCAGAAAAACTTTACATTAGAAGAAGTCAATCTTGAAAAACAAAAATAAGCAAAGGAAACTGTGACCAAAAAGTTGAAAACATGAAACAAAAGTTTACGGGGGGGGGGGGGGGGTGGGTAGAATTGAGGAGATACGGGATATTTTTTAAAGTAAGAACGCATTGCGTGTGGTAGTGCAGTAACTTGACAGTGTTTTTTTCCATAACTGTCAACTGAGTGGCGTTTTGTTTTTTCCAGGAGCTTCAAATCCTTGCACAATATGTAGCTCTAATAGTACACGACATTGTTTGGTATCGTAAATCATTACGGTGCCATGGTAGACATCTTTGCTATATACCACCTAAGAAGACATGTGTAAGAAGACATGTGGTTCAGCAAAATACTAAGCCCAGAACGATTGAAGAAAATAACAGGAAATCGAGAAACATTTGGCTTCAAAGCCGATATGTTGATCATTTACAACTTCTTTTTCACCACAAGCTTAAGCGTGTACTCTGAGCTTCTGACACCTTTCCAAGACCAATGTTACTGAAGTTTTTCCTCTTTCCAGTGGGGTTAGTATCTGGATGGGGGACGTTAAAATAAGCGACTTTTGCTGTCAGGAACATACGCCCAAAAATTCTATTTTAACGCTCAAAAATGCGAACAAAGCAAGGTACAGATTTTGCTAGCCTGCTTTATGCAAAACAAATATTGACGAAAAAGTAAATAAATATTAATATGTAGTTTTTAAGGAGAGCAGAAGGAACTTTTAGGAAGTGTCGATCGAGAATAAAACAATTTGCCATCAGCGAAAAACATTTCGGGAGATTTTTGTTACGTTCCATCAGAGTTCAATTTTTCTATCGTACTTTTGGTCATACAAGTAAAATCGCAAAATCGGAAGTGACATCGATTTTAGCGGCCGCCTGTGATCAAGTTATACCTTGCGTGTTTACTGACAACTCACGAAACAAAGGATACATCTGTGACAAAATGACGGCATAACACCTGGTTTTTGTTAGTGCGTTTTTTTTTCTTTCAAGTGTTATAAAGTTCGACAAGATCTATGTGCGAATTTAACATAAAGATCACAATCGTTGATGCTAGTCCAAGTGTTAGCTGAAGTTAAGCTCCTCCGAATGAGGTTAGTACTTGGATGGGGGACGGCTGCGAAGTCCCCGTGACGGCGATAGCTAATTCGTTTTTTTTAAACTTGATTTCATTTTTTATCTTGTTTGGCCGTTCAAAGCTATTTTCTTATTTCCTTTCTACGTCAAAACGGCGAACAAACTGGTTCCCAAGAAATATTGGAGTACGTATTCGTTCTATGCAAAATGCTTCTAATGAAGTATTCGTTGTATGCAAAATAATGTTCACAGTGGAACACACAAGTACGAAGCAAGATCTAGAAATAACGTAGAAAATTCTCCTTACCTTTAAAGCTTGCCTTTCTCAAAGAAAAAGCATCTATCCACTTTATCGAATAGTTTAATACTGAAACAATCATGGCGGGCGGAAAGGTTCTATTATAAATGTTTGCTTTCACCTATCTGACGGAAGTGGTCTAACGCGCTAGCAGAGATAAATCGTGATGGCTTGGGAAGTATAGGAGTTCTCCTCGGGGCAGGGAAGTTTGGAAATACCGTAGGGAAAATAAATCAGTCCACCCGATCGGAGATTAATTCAATATCCGTGGGGTATGCACATTTGTGACTACCAACAAAAAAAAGATTCCAGCCCGGTTTTAAGACGTGGATGCCTTCGGCATTCCACGTAATAAATCTTCAAAACATTACAAAACTTCTCATGTGCAATCAGCCATAAAAAGTCAGGGGTTGGTTCTTAAATTTTTGGGCAAGTTCTGAAAACCTTACCCTTACCTAAACTAAGCGTCACACAATAAAAATTATTGTAAGTCTATTGTTAGCACAAAACATGTTTTTGGTGAATTTGGAACAAACAAGCAGTTTCAATTGTCCACAGACCACAAATTGCATTCACTGCATTTGTGAAATTTTGTTAGTTGTTGCGAAAATTTACTTGTGCTTATTCATTCCAAATTAAAGGAGAAGACACACTGTCAGAACAAAGTATCAGATTTTCCTGAGTATCAATACTGTCATTTCATTTTCAGCCAATTTGTCGTTGTGGAACATAAAAGCAGAAAAAAAATATGGGTTAGCCTCAGTGTTCTCAGTTACCTGTGCAGTGTGTGGTATAGAGAATGTTGTCAAGACCTCCAGTGAACACAAGAGTGGTCAAAGAGGTCCTCCCAGTCACGATGTTAATTCAAGAGCTGTTCTTGGGTGTCTTCATACAGGAATCGGTGAAACCCACCTAAATAATTTACGGTGTACATTAAATATTCCCTCAATGAATCCAGTAACTTTCAAAAGCAGAGAAAATGAGATTGGGCATGCAGTAGAGCAAGTAACAAAGAGAAGTTGCAAAACTGCAATGTCAGAAGAAAGAAATGTTGCCCGGGCATCCAAAAGGGTGTAAAAGCAGATGACCAAGGCTGCATCAATATCCCCTGCTCATATGACATGGGTTGGCAAAAACGGGGAAAGGGGTAC
>NC_090877.1:22165144-22180144 GCF_036669935.1 Montipora foliosa | reverse complement strand
AAAAAAAAATTAGCCCTAGCTACCTGTGGCCAGAAAGTTTACAACTGCCTACAAGACAAGGGCTAACATCATCTCACCGCGGTTAAGCATCGCCTAAACTTCGTCGACCCAGACAAACGAGCCCACAGCAGGGCATTGAAAAGACATGATGGGGAGTGAAACGAAGTATGCCTCGTAGGGGAACATCCATGGATCTCTACCAAAGCTATTTACTTGGAAGTATCATTGAGCATATTGCCGATCTCTACAAAGAGCGATAAATCGCAAAATCCTTCTAAATGCACCGTTCGTGATCCTAAATACAGGAAAGGAAGAAAATATACACTTTGCAGTGTCTCGGCGAATTTTTAAGCAGACAGGAAGAACAATTTCACGATAAAAAGAGCAGGTAGCCATTAAATTTCTTATGACAGTACTTCAGTTTATTTGGTTTGTTTGTTATGTTTGCGAATCTGAACCCTATTACAACGATTGCTTGAAACTCCACTTGTGCTTATTCTAAAACTGAAAAATAGGTAAAATTGCAGGAAAAGTGCCGAAATTGCAGGAAAAACTGTTCGATTTTCCGTATTTCAGACAGAAGTTCGACCGACTTTTTTTAAGTCCATATAGACTTAGAAAAAAAACCTCTAAAAAGAAAGAACAAAGCGCCACAGTCCCAAAGGACGTCTATCGTTATCGCTATTGTTTTCTTGAAACAAAGGAGTGTATGCATAATGAAGTAGGGACATGTGCGGAAATCTTGCCAGTGACCCTCAAATTGAATCATTGAGTGGAATTCTTAAAGATTCCCATAAAATCCTAGTCCGCATAAATTGCCCTTTTAGCTAGTTCAATTCCCAAACATTAGGCCTGGAAATCCGGAAAAGCCTGGCTTAAAAATCTTGGAAGGCCGGGAAGGCCAGGCTTTTTGGGCGAACAGTGTGACAGTTTAAATTGCTTTAAAACATGAAATTTTAATTACTACAGCAGTACTTTAGCATGATAGAATGAGAAGGACTTAATATAATCATTTTATCAGAGACTCTGTACATCTAAGAATAATCATGCAAAGGTTTAGTCTAAGGTGTCAAATTTAGAAACAGTCAATATAATGTTCATGTTCAAGTGTGAGATATAATATAATGTTTACGTCGCTACATTAAAGCTAATTGGCCATTAAACCATAACATCATCATATTTTGCAAGACATCATCAAGGCCATTTTAAAGATTGTTACTTCAAAGACACTTCAATTGAGCCCACAGAGTTTGGTTAAGGTCACTGGTCACTAATTACAGACAATGTTACACTAAATTGCAGTCAATGTCTGTAATCTTGAAGACTTAAACACTTTTGGCCTGGAAATTCAAAAAAGGCCTGGTCAAGCCTGGCTTGAATCTTAAGGCCTGGAAGGCCAGGCTTTTTTGACCAGGGTTGCCGAGAAAGCTCGGCCTTGGAAGTAACAAGGCCAGGAAGGCCAAGCTTTGGTTGCCAAGGTTGCTGAGAAAGCTTGGCTGTGGCCATGCTTGCCGGACTTTACCAGGCCGCATTTTCCCGGTAAGCCTGGCCAAAAACCCGGAAAGCCTGGCCTGGCCTGGCCAGCCTTTGCCAGGCTAGCCAGGTTTTTGGCCGGGCTCCTGATGCAAGGGTAACTGATTAGAGTGTAATGTGTAATCTTTTCAAATGCAAATTAATTTGCCCGCATTAGCCTCCATTTCATGCTAGATCCAGTCCAACCGTTAGAATACGAAACTGGCCTATTAGCAACATGTGTGGAGGATTTACTTAATCGCCATGGATTGAATTCGAAGGGTAGATAATAAGGGTACTGTTACAGTAGTAATGCACTAGTCAGTGGAAAGCCCCGCATCCGCATACCTGGGGAATAGCAGGACATTAGACCAGGCCTGCCTTCTAAATGAAGCAGATTCCCTGCTATGCGGGACAATTTCCTACATCAAAACCAAACTTTTCTCCCACGCACCTGGGACAATACAATACTTCAAAAATCATAAAGTACAAATTTGACAAACATGAAAATCAACAATGCAGTCCATTTCTCATAAAGCCAAAAATAATCTACCTTGAGTTACAGATTTGGCATTCCAAACTTTATAATCTCTCTAAAGGCAGTAATATTAATCACAGTTTCCTTGGTGTCAAAACCATTAAAATAGCAATGACATTAGTCTAAACATGCATTTGACGTGCAACTCAATCTGCCAAGATTCCAGTTATTTCCCTTCTATGCATAAGCATACCTAATCTAAAGTACGCTCAGACTTAGATAACTATTATGGAGCGTAATGTGAAGTGCTAGTTTTCTTCCCATGTGAACCATGTGAGCGTTAGCCCTACCGATAGAAATGAGCCCACATAAGGACAAAGAAAAACTCTCACCAGGGTGGGAATTGAACCCACGACCTTAGATCAACACCGTTCTACCGACTGAGCTACAAGTTACAAGCTACATCTTCAGTTCCCACGGCCTGCTCCCGTCTGACCTTGTAGCTCAGTCAGTAGAGCAGCGGTGATCTAACCCAAAGGTCGTGGTTTCAATTCCCACCCTGGTCAGAGTTTTTCTCCGTCCTTGTGTGGGCCTATTTCCATCAGTAGGGCTGACACTCATATGGTTCATATGGGAAGAAAACTAGCAATTCACATTACACTATATAATAGTTAAGTCTGTTGAAATATAAGTGCTACATGGCCAACGTTTGAGAAAACGTAACCCTTCCTTGTAAAGTACACTCAACCGACTATAATGGTTCACTATCACAACAATTCTCAAAGAGCTATACAAATTTCACTTTAAGGAAATGGATTATTACCAAAATTTTATGGCCTCATCCAGCTACATTTTGCAAATAACCCTTAATCGGTTTGCAAATTTTTAAACTACTGCAAAGAAAATAAAATATCTAGTGAATTACAGTAGACCTTTGCAAGATTCCTCGGTAGGAACTTGCATGTTCCACCATTACGCAGACCATGGTAATGTAGAAACCCATCGGAGGTAACATTTACAAGGTTTGTCTCACAAAATCATAAAGTAATGTCACTGTCAGCCTCTACGCGTACGTTCGCTTTGCATTCCGTTGGAAATAAAGACAAAAGGTCAACGCTATAAATAAATTGCTGATTAAGCATGACTATAATCTTCGGCTAATTCCACTACAAGAATGATGATATTTGCAGATTGAACCCAGAATTTAATTGAGAGCGCATTACAAACATGAAAAGAATGGATTTTAACTTGACTTAGCCGCCATTTTGAGACCGTATGCTCTCCCAGTGATCTTTGCATGCCTATTCAAGGTGGCGTCAAAAAGCAAATCCCCGTCTGAGCCCTGCTCAAGGCCCCCGCTCGCCGATGCTTGCACCCAGTGCTGTCGAAAATTAACCCGCATACCGTGACAAAAGTGGCAGTCCAAAACCGCTGAAATCCCCTGCTAATGCCACGCATTCCCCGGGTATGGGGGTGCGGCTTTCCACTGTGCAGGCTATTGTTATTTCCTATTTTTCTGAGTCTTTTAAATTCGCTTGTTTTTCAGGAAAAATTACCATTTTTTGTGCTCATGGCAGGAGAAAATTGTAGTAAGCTTGTACTTCATGTTGATTTAAAAACAATAATTTTGAACCTTTCATTGATGACTTCAATTAGGCATTTCCATTACTTTTCCTGTTCACGAGCAAATGCTGCTATTTTGTTCCTACTTTTAGGTAGAAAAAACTATTTTCTCATTTTCTGACCATTTTACCCACTTGACACTCTGTAAGTAGCAATTTGTTTAAATTATACATTATGTGGAGGGAAACCTCTGCAATGCAGCATGCTGAAACACTGTAGGGAAGATATTGTTTACCTATTGTCATTATTTCACCAACCAGAGGCTCACTGGCTGTTGAAACAAAAGGGTCTTTTGTTCCTGTGGATGGCACATCAATGTTTGTCAACAGATATCTTCCTATATATAGATGAACTTCTAATTTACACGAGCTCTGAACTCTCAAGTATTTATTAATTTTAAATTTAAAGAAAACAAAATGTCTTATCTTCATTCCTCATCTGGAAGTAAATTTTAGCTTACTTCCTTCCTTAACTTTAGCTGGTCAATGCCTTGAACAAGTTTCAATCTTAAGATACTTGGGTATGATATCTATATTGGCCATCACCTTTCCTAGCATGATCATAATTATTCATTATATTTGTAACAAAGTTGGTAAATGTATTAATTTCATAATTAGGTCAGTAAACATTGTCTATTCAATATCTATTATTTGGTTTTTTATCCATATTTACTATATTGCGGGTAGTAATTATGAAAACCCATTGTCACAGCTTACAAAATTGCAAAATAAAGTTATTAGAATCATCATTGATTCTATATGGGCCATCACCTATCCTGGCATGATCAATGTATTCATTATTTTTGTAACAAAGTTAGTAAAATAATGTATTTATGTAATAATTAATGTTAAGCATTATGTCAGTAAACATTGTCTATTCAATATCTATTATTCGCTTATTTACCCATATTTACTATATAGCTGGATATTTCGGGTAGTAATTATGAAAACGCGTTGCGCATTGCCCATTGTTTACTTTGGACCTTGCTCTGATAAACAAACCTGAACTACTGTCTGACTTAAGTATTTGCGATGGTTTGGGGAATTCAGATCTCAATTCTGTGGAATTTGAGCTTAAAGTCATGATACCTAGACCTCGTAATAGCCCTCGACTTGTTTACAATTTTAAAAGAGCGGACTGGGATGGTCTAAAGGATGATTTTAAATACATTGTAACTGTATGGACTTAACACCTGATTTTGAGGATATATGGAATTCGTGGAAAAGCCTTTTTTTAAGCAGCTGATCCCAATATTCCTTCTAAATTTATGTCATCTAAACATCATGTTCCTTGGTTAACTTTAAACATACTTTATAGATGTAGGCTGGTTATGAAACACGACAAGTTTCTTTGTTTCATGTTTTTGTTCCCTTTTGGCCTTGACCCTGCACAAAACCCGACAAAAACACGCTTTTTTCGGCAGGATAACCAATCAAAAGCTTCGACTAATTTATTCGAAATTAACTTGCGAACCAAAAATGGAGTTGACCTTGTTTTGATAGAAACCTCGCTGCTTTTCTTATGTAAATTCTTACTAATTAGCGTGACAACAACATCATTAACATAAGAAAAGGAGGGAGGTTTGTATCCTAACAAGGTCAACACCAGCCTCACTTTCATTAAAAGGCCAGGTAACTAAGCATACAACTGTTAAGAGGTCTGAAGGGGCTAGTTTCTAAGAAACTTTGGTGCTGCGTCGGTGGGGAAGTAGTATACAAAAATTTGGTTTATTAACGGAGTTGATAATGTAAATTGGCCACCGTACAGAGATTCTACGAGCCATTCTGTTTTGGTTCGCTCACGAGAAATGCGTAATTTATACATGAGCACTTTTCCGTCTTTAAGCTAAAGGTACAATTAAAGTGAAATATCAAAAACAAACAAATTATGTGCGGGTGATGAAAGCTAATAAAAAGTAATAAGATTAAATAAGTTAAGTTGGCTCAAGGAGTGCACTCAAGACTCTAAAGATTTTAACATTAACTCTTTCCTCATGCAACGTTTAAAGTCCTTTACTGTTGGCGGTTTCAAGTTGTGTGCACTAATGTCGGAGTTTCAAAGATTTTTCAACGCCCCATACGAGTTAAGTCCTATAACATGAAGATAACGGATGAGATAGTAAATTTTTGCCACGATTTGAAAAACCAAGAGGTGCATGTTCACGTCCCCACAAAGGAGCATTCCGATTCTTTCCGAGCGTCCTCGTGTCCACGTCGAAATAAATCTCTTTTTGCAACGTAGAGATAACTCTTTAAATAAAACCATGTACAATAGAATGAGACAATTTTCAATAGGTAAGGCAGTCGTCAATTCAGTTTATGAGTAGGATTAATCACTCGTTTCCTTTTCTCTTCTTTTCACGCAGGGATGGTCACATTTCACGCATCACTTGAAACTGAAAGCACTAGGCGAAGCAACATGCAAGTCAGTAGTTACCGGATATATCAGCTTATCTTTCATGCTTCGCCAATCCAGAGAAGGAAATTATGCTCGTTAAACTTTTTAAGGCAACTGTCTATAAATAACTAGTAATAGTTTTGACTACATCTGTCCCCGCCAAAGATAATATGGATGGCAGTTCAGGTGTTTTCCAATTAATATGTGCTGCACATTGTGATGTCTTCATATTACTTTACATGTAATTAGGTAGGTAAATGAAAGTGAAAGATGCAAGAAAAGGATCGGCAACAACAACAAACGACCATTTATTTTCAATTTCCATCAACGTTTCATTGATATGCTATCAATTGAAAAACAATTTACATAAGTATGGAAAATGCCTTGAAAATATCATAGTAAAACAGGAACAGGAACGTTAATTAGAAGGCAACATGTCGTCATCTTTTTGATCCCGTGGTCTTTTCACGTTCCCTTGAAAACGTAAAGTAAAGTCTCTGCTTACGAGCCAGAAGGCTCATCAGGCCGGCACTTATCTCCGGTTTCATTAGCATGAAGCGACGAGAAGTATTTTCACTCCCCCCTGGATGGTATGCTAGTCCATCGCAGGTTTACCCCCAGCATTTCGCCGGTACCCATTTATACACCTGGGTGGAGAGAGGCACCGTGAGAGTAAAGTGTCTTGCCCAAAAACATAACACATCAATGTCCCCAGCCATAGACTGCAAAACAGTCGTTTTCTTCTATTTTCGGGAGGCGCGAAGCGCCGTAAGCGTGATCCTCGCGTGTGAAGCGCGCGAGCCTCACACGTCCTACGGGGGTGTGAGGCGAGAAACCATTCTCCCCATTCTCCCTCGCCGTTTCTACACCCGCTCCAGACCTTTCGTTTGAATATTATTTTACCGTGTCGCCTGCGTTCGCAAAAAATACGACTGTTTTGCAGTCTACCCCAGCCAGGACCCGAAACCGGACCACTCGATCCGGAGTCAAGCACTCTAATCATGAGGCCACCGCGCCTCCTACGTTCCCTTGAAATACCATAAAATAGGAACAAAACTCGGTTGTTACTATCTTTGGACCGCTGATTATCATCATCTGTGAAAAACTGTTGTAAATATGAGCGAAGATTGTTTGAAAATGTTGGTACTGAGACTATCCTTTGGCTTTCTGAGAGCTGAGTTGCGTCTAGCAGTTTGTGGGCCAAGTCTGTCGCCCCTGTTTCTGATTTGTGCCTGAAAAATCAATTTCTGACCCAGGCAATATGATTTCCTATCAGATACTATAATCTTTGATTTTCAAAGTAAAAGGAATCTCTGTAAATATTCGAAAATTACTCACCTTCGATCGCTATGCTGCACAGCACTTTGGTATCGCTGCTTCTTGTGACCTCAAGTTACCCAGAACACCTCGCGAACTCGGTGAGCAATACCGATACCACCTTGTGCGCTCGTTTGAGCAAATCGAGATTGCTGTCCCCTATGCAACATTTACCATTCCCAGCAATTTACGTATTTTCCCGTTTTTACGCGGGGGCATGTAGGTTGCCTCCTCGGGGGCAATAATTTGTAATCGAACACAACGTGAGGAATTTAAGAGTACTCACAAATGAAACTGTATGGTGAATCATACATTGTTATTCTTGTGGCTTTGCTGCTTGGGTGGTACCCAAGGCTTGTGGCTCGCATGAATTGTATGCCGTCATGTAAACAAGAGTCTGCTCGATAGGGTAAAAGTTCTGGTAATGTTTCAAGTATTTTTTACTAGATGTCGGATTGCCGGGCTACTTAACCAGTTGACCAGTAAAATTAGGTTTTCGTCTCGCAGAGAGGCAATAGAGGGATTTGGCATCGCGTCTTTGTGAAGCGACAAACGAGAAACGGCAGGCTGCTGAATCAGTGGCGGATCCAGGGGAGGTGCCCGGGCCTCCTCCCCCCCCCCCCCCCCTTATTTTTGGACCAAAGCCACCAAAACACCAAAACTGTGAAAGGGCAAAAACAAAATGTTTGAGAGCGGGCCCCCAGCTTACCTCCAGGTCTCGATCCGCCAGTGTGAATGTCATATCAGCTTGAAAATTCTCATATATTTTAACCAGTTTTCCTCCTTTGAGAATTTTCCTGATATCTTACGAGGCAAATGAGCTTATAAATATCAAACTATTAATTTGAAACGTTTGCCGTAAACGCGATGATAAGTAATGGTAATTGAAGTGAGTGGAGTGTAATTTGGTCTCAAATCATAGGTGTGATTTCAAAATGCGCGCGCGAATTCGATTTAAAATCACAATTATGATTTCAGACCAAAATTGCACCACGCGAAGTTCAATTATCACTTTATTACATCCATTTCGAAATGACACAATAATTATTTAATCGCTAAAATATAGGATTTTAGTCAGTATCAATATCTAGTTGATCCGGTTGGGAACAAAAGTTGCAAAATTCTCCACACGGCGCTGTTCTTTGTTTTTCATTTTCCTGCATGATTGGTTATCTTAAACAAGCCTTGAAATTTGATTGTTTTTTTTTTTGTTTAGTGATCCTTTCTCACTGGCTGGGGAAATGGTTCGATTTAGAGCAAAAAATAGTGGGATTTATAATGGTAATTGAACTGAGTGGAGTGCAATTTGGTCTGAAATCATACGTGTAATTTTCAAAATCGAGGGAGCGCGTATCACGAGTTCGATTTGACATCGCAAGTATGATTTCAGACCAAATTGCAACACACGAAGTTCAATTACCACTTTATTACATCCATTTAGAAATCACACAATAATTATTTAATCACTAAAATACAGGACTTTAGGTAGCACCAATATTTAATTGATCCAGTTGGGAACAAAAGTTGCAAAATTCGCCACACAATGGTTTTCTTTGTCTTTCATTTTCCTGAAATTTGATTGGTTACCTTAAGCAAGCCTTGAAATCTGATTGGCTGTTTTGTTTTAGTGTTTCTTTCTCATTGGCTGGAGAAATGGCGCGATTTAGAGCAAAAAGTAGTGCGATTTGGGAATTAATCATAACCATTACAATGTTCTCAAATTTGATTGGTGCATTAACTGCTTTATTTTTCACCAATTATTGTGTAGGGTTGTAATCGGACAGTTACATCAGCCAATCATTAAGTGCACTCAGCGTAATCCACCAATCACAGAATTTATCACAATAACCATAGCAACAACCACCTAACCTACCAAACTGGGGATTTTCCAAAATGGACGAATTTGTAACAGACAGTCAAAAAGGAATGAATTTGTTTTCTCGGAAATTGTAATGGTTATGATTAATTGTGTAAACTCGACTATTGCAATGCCATTTTCTATGGCCTACCTTCAACAAGTCTCGGCTACCTAAAAAGTGTTCAAAATACCGCAGCAAGAATCATCACCCAAATCAGGAAGTATGACCACATCAAACCTGTTTTAAAAGACCTGCATTGGCTGCCAATAAGATCCAGGATTGAAAAAAACATTCTGACTATGGTTCACAAGTCGCTCTACGGTTGTACTCCTATACCTGTATACCTCAGAGAATTACCCTGCAAGAGACCTGACCGTGGCACAAGAGCAGATGGAAAGAACAACCATCTCGTCCCAAAGGTCAAGAGAGCTACGTTTGGAGCAAGGACATTTAGATACGCTGGCCCGACACTCTGGAATGCACTTCCAGACTCACTAAAGAAAAACTCTAGACTTGAAAACTTTAAGAAAAATTTCAAAACACACATTTTTAAAAAATCTTTAATTAACTTTATATATATATATATTGATATTATTACTTTTATCTAATGTAAAGCGCATAGCGTTCAAGATATGCACTATATAAATTAGTGCATTATTATTATTATTATTATTATTATTATTATTATTATTGTTATTATTATTATTATTAGCAGGTCTTCATGTCGTCCAATTCGGTCTGTAATCATACTCGTGTACTCGTGATAAACAGGGACCGCGCAGAGGGAGGGGCTCGGGGGGCTCTAGCCCCCCCCCCCCCCCCACTTTTTTTGCAAGAATAAAAATAAATTAAACAAAAAATAATTTAACAAAAGTAACGGAGTGAAAAATACCAAAAAATCGCTAATTCGAAAATGACCAGAGTTACTGGCAAAGACAAATAGACAGAATGAAGCATTAGTCGTTACAATTGTAAATATTTTTTCGCTTCTAACCTAGCAGAGGTAAACGTCTTTTAAATGGCTTCTTTTTCCTGCGGACCTCTCAGGAAAACGCGTTGTTTCGTAATCAATTTCGATCCAAAGCAATAACTGGGTTTAGTTTATAAGGCGATTCTCAAACAAATTGTTTATTAGTTTCAACCTTGATTTTTGGAAGATCATGAAGTTATTGTTTCTCTTGTTATTGTGCGTCCTGATTTTAGCTCGATCAGCGCGAAGTCCGTCTTTTGATGTCAGGCTTCACGGCTCGTCGAGCATTCCAATTGCAAGTTTTGTTGAACGCGGTCTGTTTATAAAAACATTTTGTCATCGAAAGTACTTAAACTGCAGAATTGTGTATGGCTCTGGTCATCAAGGAACATTCAATCCGGCGGTTATTACGAACAAAGAAGTGCACATGGTACACGGCAACATAAATACGAACGACGAGACTTCACATACCACTGGTAGTGCAAAGAAGAGATCTCTCAAAATTTCTGATTACTTTTCCAAACAAAATGGAAAACCTTTATCTGGTGAGTAAACTCTGCATAATTTTTGCTACTTTTTTCTGAATCTGTTCTATAATTGAATTATTTCCAGTCACTTTTTCATGTGACATAGTTTTTAAAATATTGGTCTAATAATGTTTCATTTACATTTTTAAAAGAGCCTCCACCCAAAACAATGTGCGAAACAATCAACTTCACTAGTGAAGTAGAAGCCACAATATCCAGTCGAGAGTCGCAGCCTCCTCCAATCCAACGACAAGTTGATCAGTCGACAGCCAGCGAAGCTGTAGAGATCAATATAACGGAACCATTCCAACCTGCGGATTTCAACTTTCCAAAAAAGCATTGTGGCAAACAGAATGTCGCATTTCAATCCAAGTGGTTTTCGGAATTTCCCTGGCTACACTATAATGAGCAAAGCGATTATGTGTTGTGTTTCATTTGCATGCAACAAAATGCAAAATCAAATCTTCGAGCTGCCAGAAGTAAGGAAGTCTGCTGCTCTATTTCTAAAGGGTTTTCAAACTGGAAAAAGGCGAAAAAAAATTCCTTCACGCATTCTTCTTTAGCCCCCCCACTCGAAAACTTGCTGCGCGGTCCCTGATAAAACAAATCACTCGTATGATTACAGACCAAATTGGACTCCTCCTATTACCATTATAAATCGCACTGCTGAGAGCCAAACAGATTGCAAGGATCACCATTGATTTCTAAATGGATGTAATAAATAATGGTAATTGAACTTAGGGCGGGGAAGGTAAGGTTATAACAAACATCTTAGCCACACAGATGATTTGAGTCACGTTCATTGAATGTTTATCACCTAAGTAGTAAAATTGAATGATTACACAAGTTACTTCGATGTTTTTTTAGTGAAAAATGAGCAAGATAACGAAGTAGAAAGTCAAAATGTCAAAGGCAATCAAAAGATCTAAAATTATTATAAAAGGTACTTAATTCTACTTACTTAATTTCTTACTTTATTTATTTATACACGGTAAAATCTTCAGTATATATTATAATAAAAAGTTTCATTACAATTTCAATGTACACTGTTTTACAAGATTGCCGTGTGGGAGCCCGACCGGCACCTACTATGTAGTTGGTCAATTTCCCTTTTAAAGTATTCTAGGGAGTCTGATTTTCGCAAGCTGATGGGCAAACTATTCCATAACAGTGCTCCGCTATAACAAAATGTACGCTTGCCATAATTTGTGCGCGGCAAAGGCAACTTAAGTTTAGCCTCTACGTTTCTTAAGTTGTATTGCGTACTGCGGGTACTGAACGAAGTCTGCATGTACGCTGGGGTGAGTCCATTGATTGCTCAAGTAAACATTAATATAGCTTTAAGCTTTTGTTAGCGAGTAGTTAGATCATCCCAATTTAACAGATTTAAAAGGAAAGTGGCGCTTGTGTCGTAATTGGACCTGGTAATCGCCCTGGCAGCCCCATTTTGAACCTTTTGAAGTTTATCACTTAAGGTTAAGTTGCAATCGCCCAAAACGGAGCTACAATAATCAAAGTGGGGTAAGATCAACGCTTGATAGATTTAGAGGGCAGTGCGCCTTGAGATGTATGGTCTTATTCGTTTAAGGGCGCCTATAGCTGAAGATCTTGCTAAGATCACCTATATGATTAGACCATGAGAGGTGTTCGTCAATTATCACGCCTAGTGATTTAGCTTCTTTAACTTAAGTGATTAATTTAGCATCAATCTCAACGTTTACCTGATTGTCTGAGAATGAATTTAAACGTTGGTTTGACCCAATAACCATAAATTCGGTCTTCGCAACATTCAAGCTCAGTTTGTTGGAAATGAGCCATATATTAAGACTTCTTAATTCTGAGTTTAAACCGTTCTCAAGATCAGTCAATGTGCTGGCAGCAAAGGTTATGTTAGGAGGTCAATCCAAGGCAATTTGGCAGATCTTTAATGTAAACTAGGAATAAGCGTGGTCCTAGGTTGCATCCCTGTGGGATGTCACAAGAAACCGGTGCAGCATTACACAAATGGCCAGCAAGATTACATCTCTGACTTCGGCGGAAAAGATAAGACTCAAACCACTTAATACTGATAGTATCAACACCATATATACGGAGCTTCCGTAAGAGAATATTGTGATCAATGGTGTCGAAGGCCTTTTTAAGATCGATGAAAACTACACCGTTGACAAGGCCATTGTCAATATTAACCGACCAGCTGTTTGCAGCATCAACCAGGGCAGTGAGGGTACTGTGCAACGATCGAGATCCAGATTGACAGTGGCTTAGTAGGTTGTTAGCGTTAAGATACTCACTGAGTTCTAAATTCTAAAATGTACTTTTAGCAATGTTATTTTAATATTTTGTGTAGCCGATTTTCCGCAATTTGCATTTTTTCCATTGTTTGCCCCCCAGCATGACACATGGCTAATTTGCATGACAATTTGGAAACCAACATGGCGGCTATCGTGAATAAGGCCTGTTGGCAACAAAAAAATAGTGCGATCTGGGAATAAATTGCACTGCTGAGAGCCAATCAGATTGCAAGGATCAATGGATGTAATAAATCTCTGTAAATGTCTGGTCACTCGGTAACATGCGATCAGGTATTTTTTGGGAAGCGGAAAAAGAGAAACAGAGGACGAGGCGAAAAAGTGATCAGCGTTCTTTTTCGTGCTCTTCTCGCACCACAACCTTGATGCGCTTGCTCAAGAGAAAAAACTCGTGGTCGTACACTCTCTTCGACCCCCTGAAGTCTTTTCAGTGAGGCAACGAGTGTGTCGGTTCTTTAACGTGACAAGGAATTTTGAACAAGGGTTGTGACACGCCCCTTCGATTAATAGTCCTTATCCTAGACGCAATTTTTAAAACCCGAGTGCCGGTATTCGACCCTTTAAAAGGCTGCCTTTTATCCATGTTGTCAAAAAGAAACAGAACGAAGTTAAAGCAAGAAATCATGGGCAGAAGCGCTTTCTTTTATCGAAAACAAATAATGGGATCCAATATTAATAGGTCATTTCGAAATATCAAATATTCAGCTTGATAGTGAGGACAAGACTGAATAGAAACACGTTGGAAAGAACTTTCCTTTGTCTTTGTCCTCACACTATCAAGCTGAATTTGAATATATCGAAAAAGGCCTATTGGCCTAACCTGAAAATACCATGATACTCTTTGTTTGTCCACCCAAAATTTGAATAAGCATTGTTTTTGTTTTCTCTTGGGACAAATGTAAGTCCCAAGAGAAACTGGAAACAATGCCTATTCAAAATTTGGGTGGACAAACAAAGAGTATTATCATGGTATTTTTTGCTTCGGCCAATTAGAGAGAATACGGGCTTTTTAGTACTAGACAAAGCGACTTTGGCGTTGGTCGGCCACAAATCCTGCTATATCAAGGTGAAAGTTGCGGCAGCTTAACTTCCTGCAAATCAAGACACGCATATGCTTCAATTTTTTAATGAACGGAATTCTTAGAGCTAGCATTCATATTTACAATTATAAACAAGCCAGTGTTCATACAACCGACATGGAGGGTCGTGCGGAGTATTTAATCCGCCAATCCTTTCAAACTAACCCAACATGGACACAGCCGGTAAAAAATTATGCACGAGCTAAGCGTGTCACAGCCTTGCTGTCTTTTATCTTCACGTGCCTGCGCACGAGGCTCACGTGCCACGTGCCGTTCCTGGATCGGTTACAGGCCCCAGTTGTTCAAAAGGTGGATAACGCTATCCACCGGATAAATCACTATCCAGTGGATAAGTAATAGCGAAACCAATTGCGCTATCCAATGCATAGTGATTTACCCGGTGGATAGCGCTATCCATCGTTTGAACAACTGGGACCTGGGATTTTGTGTCCCACTATTTAGACCATGCGTGGTTTTTGACCGATGCTAATGTTCCTCTAAAGGCCTGGTCAAACGCTCGCAACATTTCAACGTAACACCTTGCAACATTGTTGGGCACAACATGTTGCGTACGTTTGGCCAGTCCATTCAACACATGACACAACATCATGCAACAATGTTGCAAGATGTTGCGTTGAAATGTTGCGAGCGTTTGACCAGGCCTTAAGACAGTTCCTTTTCTTCTAAGTATCTGTATTCGAAAGTGAAGCCTTCCTTTTTCCGTTGACCCCATTTTACGTAGTCAAAATAGATGTAGGTCCCCTAAAAGGATAGAGCAAAGGTTACAGGCGACTCGTCGGGTTTTTTAAAATAAAACCCAGGCCCAAAGCACACCTCAAGATTACGGGCTACGACAATCCCAAGTTAAAACAGTGGGGCCTGACCGGGACACTGAGAAGGAGAGGACTGAAAAAAGAGGGGGGCGGTAG
>NC_090877.1:22157644-22160144 GCF_036669935.1 Montipora foliosa | reverse complement strand
GCATGCTTTGTATAAAAAAGCCAAAACCCCATACGAGTTTAACAAAGATAACGGATGGGATGGTCAATTCTTAGCACAATTTATAGGAAACCAAGACGAGCATGTGCACGCGTCCGCGAAGGAGCCTGATTCCGATTTTTTCCGAGCATCTTCGTGTCCACGTTGAAAAAAAAATCTCTTTTCGTAACATGAAGATAAAACCGTCCATGTACAATAAAATACTGCATTTGAAAGCACGCAGACTGTTTTCGTCACGTTCTTCTTTAGTTAGCTTGGACTGCAAAAGACGGCCATGAAATATCTAAAGAACGTGACAAGAACAGCCTTGAAATTCCTGGGCCCCTTATTGTGGTCCAAGCTAACTAAAGAAGAACGTGACAAAAACAATCTGGGTGCTTTCAAAATTAAAGCATTATAAGGAAAAGAGAACCAACAAATTTAATTTCAGATGCAGTATGTGAAAATTACGTATCATGTAATAGCTGAAATAGGGTTGTACTATAGTGATTTTTAATATTTTGACTCTTATTATTAATTATGGATTATTTAATTTTCATAGCTATCGTTACTGACATTGTACACATATATTTTATTGTATTTCCTTTTTAAAGTTTTACGACTTTTAGTATTAATTGTAAATTATCTATTTATGACTATCATTACTAACATTGCACATATCTATTTTATTTTATTTCCTTCTATTGATTTATTTACTTATTTATTTATAGTGTCACCAATTAGTGTATTTACGCTAGAACGTTTGACACTTTAATAAAGTTTACTACTACCTTATTACATGAAATTTTCGCGACATGTTTATTTTCGCGATTTTGATGTGAGCATATTTCGCGACACTTGAATTTCGCGATTTTGCGGAAATTTTATGTTTTCAATCACTTTAATTTCGCGTTTTTGAGTAACACACAGTTTACATTTCATTGGCGATGATACACTGGCGGTAATACTTCCCTTATAGTTAATACACCCTTTATTCCCGCCCGTTCTGCCATCCTTTCAAGACATGAATCCTCCCCAGTGCGCTGGTGAAAAAGTTATACCATGGCATTTCCACCAACCAAGTTGCATGTATTGGTTCCAAGACCGATAGCTTAAGGTCGACATTCATAAACAAGGGGGTTTAGAAATTCCAGTAGAGGCGACGGTTATAATCGAAACATCTTCAAGGAACATGGAAACCATTGCATGAGAGATTTATGCAGCTGGTGGAACAGCATTACAGGGAGCCAGTTATTGACGTTATTAATGGCCAGTTTGAAGACTGTACAAAGGAACTGCCACTTGGAGAGGAGACAGAAAGCAGTAGCGATGACAATGACCAAGACATTGCCTCAGAACAGTAAAAAATGTGACTTTGTAAACTCTTCATCAGTGGTAATAAACTCGTTTTTTCTTGGTTATTGACATAATGTAGGTCAAATAATTTTCGCGTCATGTTATGTTCGCGACACTTATTGTTCGCGTCACTTAAATTTCGCGATTTTTTCAATGTCGCGAAAATTTGATGTAATAAGGTACTACTACTTCCACTGCCGTAATTTATGCGACTAATTGTTTCGTTATCTATTTCTCACGCAGGGATGGTTGACGTCACATTTCACCCATCAACTGAAAGCACTAGGAGAGACAACATGCAAATAGGCAATAGTTTTGCGTATCTTTCATGCTTCGCTAGTAGAGAGAAGGAAATTGTCCGCGTAAAAGATAATTAAAGCAGCTGGAAAATCTACGAAGAATAATTTGTAATCAAACACAACGTGGGGAATTAAAATTTGGGTTAACGAGAGTACTCTGTACATGTGTGGTGGATCACGCATTGTTATTCTTGAGGCTTTGCTGCTCGGGTGCTACTCAAAGCTCGAGGCTCGCGTCAATTATGCTCCCCTCATATCTGTTCGTAGGGTAAAAGTTATTCAGTCAAGTTCTCACTGTGCTTGAAGGGAGAGTTTCACGTCTCTGCGCATGAGCAAACTGTCACGTCAGTCCATTTAATTCCATTGTTATTGAAACAATCGGAAGCACTGATACAGGAAACGGAAACAATGCCATTGAAGTGAAATTACTCATTGGAATTACTTTTGCAATCATATCCTTTGTGTTATGAACCTCCTGCATACGAATAGATAACTCGTGTGTTATGTCAACTCGTTTGTAGAATAAAATGTTCGACCCGTACAATAAATTCGATGGTCAAAACTAAATTTGATATTTTCTTTGTAAAGTCGAAGTATCTTCCACCAAATCTGCGCCTCAGTCATTCAGTGTATCTGTTTGTTTAATACTCTCTGTGATTAATGAACATCATCTGGTTCAGTAAAAACCGTAAAGTTTACAACTGCTATCACCAAAGCTATCGCCAAAACCCTGAAACTCTCCCTTTTAACAGGTTTCATGTATTATTTACTAAATGTTGGACTGTCGTACTACCTTCAGGGGTGTCTTTCGGAAAATCGCTCTTGATCGCGTTGTTTTTAAAGAAACC
>NC_090877.1:22152644-22155144 GCF_036669935.1 Montipora foliosa | reverse complement strand
CATAGAAATTCGTGTGTAAGAATAAATCATTGTCAGGCGACTTTCTTCGGCTCACGCAATGATACATGTCCACTTATTCAGCATTTATGGTTGGAATACGTTCAACCTATGCCCTCTGCGCGCTAGTCTTTCCGGTTTCATCACTTTTTTCAAATTCAAATGTTAAAAATTATGCCCTTACACATATATGGTTAAAGGAGAACTAAAGGCTAGAAGATCAATTTTTTTTTGTGTCTTATTATTGTCGAAATATAACGTCCTTTACCCAAATAACCAGGAAAAATCCTTTTTCATCTTGAAAGGCCTTGAATTTGCCCAAAATCCTTGGTTGTTTTTCCAATTTGATCGCCCGCCATTTTGTTTGCTTTTTCTTCCGGTTACTTCCAAAAAAGGAATGTCCGCCACCAT
Source organism: Montipora foliosa (assembly GCF_036669935.1). Lineage (NCBI taxonomy): Eukaryota > Metazoa > Cnidaria > Anthozoa > Scleractinia > Acroporidae > Montipora > Montipora foliosa. The sequence continues at coordinate 22,154,736 of NC_090877.1, read as the reverse complement.
GTTGTGACGTCATTGCGCACAAGCACCGTACGTAGTACTCCGCTTTCGTCGTCGTTAATGTAGAGACGCAGTTCATCAAAAACACTCGCTTTAATACACACAGATCGACCGTTGGTTTTCACACACTCCGTGCTTACATTACCGCTGCTTTATATAAATAGCGCGAACAATAGATGTAACACGATTGGTTCCGATACATTCCACACGTGCAGAATTACTCACGACACTACATTCCCTCCTTTTCTACAGACAAAAATTAAGGAAAAACTAATTAATTAACACACTATGGCAGTCACGCTTCAAATGTTCCTCCGACAAAACAAAACTCTCAACGCCTTAAGTGTCAAAAACAAAGTATCTGAATCTTTTAAGACTCTCTTAACTCCTTAGCGATAACACAAAGTCACCGAAGCGCACAGGCTTCTTGACAATTCGCGTTGACCTACGCACAGTTTGTTGACTTATCAATGGACTTGCTGTCCGCATTTGGATTTCAGTTTCTCCTCCTTTTTCCGGCGAACTCTGAAGAGGCACTGGGCTGGTTCCGGACACTCCTGTCATCGGTGACGCGACAACTTTTTCCCCCTGTCCAATTTCCTCTGGCGAACAGTTTTCTTTCCCGTTTGGTCTGGACACATTATCTTGCTCATTGTACTTCTTTACGAACGCAGTATTCCTCTTAAATTCCTCTCCAGCCTCGTTCCTGACTTTAACCTCTGTTCCAGTCTTCTGAACCACTTTGAAAGGACTCGGACGGAAGTTAGTCGAAAGCTTATTAGATTTTTCCGCCTTCAGTAACACAGTGTCGCCGATCCGTATGGACTTAGGCGTTGCACCTCTACGTGCATCGGCATAGGCTTTGCCCTTCAACTTATTCGACCAATCGTGATCTCGAACTTCTTCTCTCGGCACTTCTACGGCTTCTCTTCTTAACTCCGGTAACTTCGTCCTCATCTCCCGACCAAACATCAGGTAGAAGGGTGTGACACCTGTGGTTGCTTGCGGAGTGGATCGGTACGCCGTCAGCCAAGTGACCAACTCGTTCGCCAATTTTTCCCTTCTAAATTAGCAATCTGAAGAGACTTGAGCAATGAACGGTTCTGGCGTTCAACCTCGCCATTTGCTTGAGGCCACAGTGGTGTCGTCCTGCTATGCTCAACTCCATGTACTTGTAGAAATGACTCAAACTCTTCGGACACAAACTGGGGACCATTATCTGTCCTCAGGGAAAACGGTACACCAAATCTGGCAAACATAGGAGTGATTGCCTCTATGATCTTGACGCTTGTAGTAGACTTCAAAATAGCAACTTCCAGAAATCTGCTGTAATAATCAACCACCACCAAAATACTCTCTCCTGTAGGTAGGGGTCCTAATAAATCTGCACTGCAGTCTTGCCAAGGGGCACTTGGAGGCAAAACACGAGACATCGGATCAGGTGGTCCACAACTTGAAGTAACTTGACAGCCATGGCAAACCTTGCACAAATTCTCTACATCTTTGTCCATTCCTGGCCACCACACCTTACTACGAAGCCGATACTTTGTCTTCACCACCCCCTGATGACCCTCATGTGCCAATCTGACTACCTTGTCTCTCAAGACCTTGGGCACCACTATCCTTGTACCACGAAGCAAAAACTCGCCATAGGTGCATAATTCGTCTTTGACGTGTGCATATGAAGGAAACGTACACTGTTCCCAGTTCCCAGATTTTATACAGTTCTTCACTAAACACAGTTCCTCATCACCGTAAGACGCCTCTTCAATCTCCTTCGGTGATAATGCTACAGGCACGCAGCTCTCTACAACGGCTCTGACGAAATCGTACTCCTCGCCACGGTCCAATTGTTTCACGGCATTCAAACGAGATAATGCATCAGCAATGTTTGTCTTCCCAGGCCGGTACACGACTTTAAAGTCGTACCCTTGTAACCGCAACACCCATCTCTCAATTCGCGCACAAGGCTTTGACGTACGTGAATAGATTCGTTCTAAGGGTTTGTGATCCGTTTCCAGCTCAAAGCTTCTCCCGGAAAGATACATGTTGAATCGCTCACAGGCCCAAACCAATGACAATGCCTCCTTCTCCG
>NC_090877.1:22130144-22147644 GCF_036669935.1 Montipora foliosa | reverse complement strand
AAGCCTACAAACGAACTGATCAACGGTTTCTTCACTTTCCTGCACAATTTGTCGAAACAGATGTCTCTCAAAAGGAACGTTCGCCTTTGGGACAAAATAATCATCAAGGACTTTAACTGTTGCCTCGAAAGTAGCGCTCTCAGCCTCAGCAACAAGTGTGAAGTAAATTTCCTGAACATCCATTCCCGCGACATGTAAAAACAGAGCTCTCTTCTGTCCGTCATCCGAAACCCCTTTCCCTGTAACGTACAGATTGAATGCTCTTTTCCACCTCTTCCACCGTTGGCTTAAACTATGTGGCTCTCCTTTTGGGTTAAATGGTTCCAAACAACCGACATCTAAAGCGACCGAAGTTCTAGCCGAACCACTCGAAGCACCGCTCGAATCGCCGCTTCCTGCCTCTGTCTCGCCTCCCGGCATCGCTAAGAGAGAGCCTTGTCGAAAACCTCGACAAAATCCTCGACGAAATTCTTAGGTTATCCTCGTCGCCAATGTAGAGACGCAGTTCATCAAAAACACTCGCTTTAATACACACAGATCGACCGTTGGTTTTCACACACACCGTGCATACATTACCGCTGCTTTATATAAATAGCGCGAACAATAGATGTAACACGATTGGTTCCGATACATTCCACACGTGCAGAATTACTCACGACACTACAATCCTCTATTTCAGGGAAATTTTCCAGGTTTTCAGAAGTAGAATTAAACAAAATATGCCTTTTTGAGTTGTAACATGGAAAAGTGATATTATATAAAGGAGATAGCGTGCGGGAAAAGTTACACCTATTTGTAACTCGCCTGTGGAACAGGAGTACCCAACGACCATTTTTGACAAAATTGTTCATATAATGTTCTAACCACTATTAGAATGTTTCTACGTCAATCTTCGTTAATATTTAACTTTCCTGGGAAAAAAATACCCGCTCTTCACTGCCAGCGAGCAAGAGTCTCAGGAAATGAAACTCCCAGCCAGCCATCGTGCGAGACAGCTTTTAACCAGCCAGCATATTTTAAAATGCGAAACGACACATATTGCCAGCCAGCGCATAAGGGACTTTGGAGTTTGCCTGCGAGCGTTGGCGTACGTTATGAGCCAGCCAGCAAGGTTTCAATACATAATTGTCGAAGGTACTATAAACATCAATAGTAATATATAATTCAATAATATATGAAAATTAATAATAATAATAAATATTAATAATATTAATGATAATAACAACAATAATAATAATAATAATAAGCTGTACTCACAGTTTCTTGAAATAGAGGTCCTCGCTAAAATGTGAACTTCGGAAGTAGTTGCAGGGCGATCAAGATGACACGTAAACAAATAACGCAATGAACACAGAGTCAAATGTTAGTATAATTCTTTTTCCCCTTGGTGGTGCACTATAGCAATTCGGCATTTAAGTGAAATGCGACCTGCAAAGTCAATGCATTAATCATGCTGTTTCAATAAACTGGAAACCATTCCCTCAAAAGTTTCACACCAGAACTGGTGCAAAGTTTCACAGCAAAAGCCATGGTCATAGTTGGTCAGACAATCACCGCAAAAGTTTCACACCAGAACTGGTGCAAAGTTTCACAGCAAAAGCCGTGGTCGTATGTGGTCAGACAATCACCGCAAAAGTTTCACACCAGAACTGGTGCAAAGTTTCACAGCAAAAGCCGTGGTCGTATGTGGTCAGACAATCACCGCAAAAGTTTCACACCAGAACTGGTGCAAAGTTTTACAGCAAAAGCCATGGTCATAGTTGGTCAGACAATCACCGCAAAAGTTTCACACCAGAACTGGTGCAAAGTTTCACAGCAAAAGCCGTGGTCGTATGTGGTCAGACAATCACCGCAAAAGTTTCACACCAGAACTGGTGCAAAGTTTCACAGCAAAAGCCGTGGTCGTATGTGGTCAGACAATCACCGCAAAAGTTTCACACCAGAACTGGTGCAAAGTTTCACAGCAAAAGCCATGGTCGTAGTTGGTCAGACAATCACCGCAAAAGTTTCACACCAGAACTGGTGCAAAGTTTCACAGCAAAAGCCATGGTCGTAGTTGGTCAGACAATCACCGCAAAAGTTTCACACCAGAACTGGTGCAAAGTTTCACAGCAAAAGCCGTGGTCGTATGTGGTCAGACAATCACCGCAAAAGTTTCACACCAGAACTGGTGCAAAGTTTTACAGCAAAAGCCATGGTCATAGTTGGTCAGACAATCACCGCAAAAGTTTCACACCAGAACTGGTGCAAAGTTTCACAGCAAAAGCCGTGGTCGTATGTGGTCAGACAATCACCGCAAAAGTTTCACACCAGAACTGGTGCAAAGTTTCACAGCAAAAGCCGTGGTCGTATGTGGTCAGACAATCACCGCAAAAGTTTCACACCAGAACTGGTGCAAAGTTTCACAGCAAAAGCCGTGGTCGTATGTGGTCAGACAATCACCGCAAAAGTTTCACACCAGAACTGGTGCAAAGTTTCACAGCAAAAGCTGTGGTCGTATGTGGTCAGACAATCACCGCAAAAGTTTCACACCAGAACTGGTGCAAAGTTTCACAGCAAAAGCCATGGTCGTAGTTGGTCAGACAATCACCGCAAAAGTTTCACACCAGAACTGGTGCAAAGTTTCACAGCAAAAGCCATGGTCGTAGTTGGTCAGACAATCACCGCAAAAGTTTCACACCAGAACTGGTGCAAAGTTTCACAGCAAAAGCCATGGTCGTAGTTGGTCAGACAATCACCGCAAAAGTTTCACACCAGAACTGGTGCAAAGTTTCACAGCAAAAGCCATGGTCGTATGTGGTCAGACAATCACCGCAAAAGTTTCACACCAGAACTGGTGCAAAGTTTGACAGCAAAAGCCATGGTCGTAGTTGGTCAGACAATCACCGCAAAAGTTTCACACCAGAACTGGTGCAAAGTTTCACAGCAAAAGCCATGGTCGTAGTTGGTTAGACAATCACCGCAAAAGTTTCACACCAGAACTGGTGCAAAGTTTCACAGCAAAAGCCATGGTCGTATGTGGTCAGACAATCACCGCAAAAGTTTCACACCAGAACTGGTGGAAAGTTTAAGATCAGGGAAAAGTTTACCGCGACTTTCTTATTACAGATTTATTAGATTTGACTTTAACAGTTTCGAGTTAAGCTTTAATTGCAATGGCACCAAATAAAACTCGACCGTTTGACTTTAACTCCACACGGTGACACCAATCAGCAAAATGTAGATTTCATGAGTCAAAAGTGATGTGCACATTGCTACGTACAGCATCTTAAAGTTCTGCCAAGATATTTGAAACCTGTAGAATGGAACGTATGAAAAAAGTCAGATTTTTCAATAAGGACCACAAGGGCCTAGTATTGAATTGCGCACTACGCTGTCATAAACTGTTTTCTTTTTAACACAGAGAATTAAAAAGGAACTCTCAAAATTTGTCAAGCAACCTCTCCCATAAACATCTTCTCCTAAGTCTCGCAAAAAAGTTTTTGTTTAGTTTAAAATCACATTGCAGGCAAAGAACCTTAATTTTAAATTAGTTCTAAATAAGGTTTTCACACGTTCTCTTTTTCCTAATTCGCTTTGGTATTTTTGTTTATAAGCTTGAAACAGAGGTCGATCAAGGAAATAAAACAAGGTCACTGGGTTGAAATTCAAGACATAATGACCCAGTGATGACCTACTTTAGATGCAACAATGCATTTATTCAATAAACAGGAAATAAATGAGTTATTGTATTTAACACCTACGCGACCTTTACTGCCGGCGCACGTGATTCCCACGAACAGTGTACCACGCCGACAGAAATTTCGGATGAAACTGAATGAGAAATTCCTGGGGGAACGTGTCAGATGAGATTTCGTTAACCTGATATTTGCAACTTTCTTTGCCTTGTTATTCACACACGTTTTGTCTATTCAGGAAGTGATTAGACTGCTCATGAAAAGTTCTTAATAAAAGCTGACACCATTCCTTTTCAGCCCTTTGTGTTTGTTATTAGCTCAGTGTGTAGTTTCCCATATCTGCACTATTCCCCTTTTGTAACGCAAGCGTAAACAATAAGGAAATTTAAAATAAAAGGAGCCTGTCTATACTCGCGGACAAACTTTGAATTGTCTTGACAAAACGCAAACCGAAATTTGCCCCCTGGCAATTTTTATTACCTAAGCCTACATACACACTAGAGACAATTTGTACTTTGCACTATTGGTCAATGAGGGATTTGTCTTTGCCTTATCATCATCATACGCGTAAGAAAAATATTACTTGATTGGCAACAAATGATTGACAAGAAAAACACTTCAATGTTTATATAGACGACTTTATTCAGTTTTCACCTGGAGAAAATCTTGGTAGGCAGTCCCTCTGAAAAATTTCCACGAAATAATATAATTTTAGCGTACAGATGCTTAGGTACATGCAAATGGAAAAGACCAGCGATTGAAATTTACCGTCAAATACAATTCACGGCACAGACCTCAGTGAGCGTTGAAATGTCACATTTCAAGGCGAAACGTTGCTCTAACATAAAGTAACGGTGAAAATGGACTCTCGATTTTGATGGGAAATTGGGTGTAGTACGCTTAAGAAGAACAAACATAAAATTCTCTTACCGAATGCGATCTTCAAAGATCAAAAAGATATCTGGCCATTAGCTCAACGCCTTCGAAATGACCGCAATTGAACGACGTTTCCCGCCACCCAAAGAAGCCGCGATCTACAGGATCTAAAGGGAGATTGTGTTTAAACAAATCTTAGTTTTGAATTTCTTCCCCTAAAACAACGTAACAATGTTTTTAGCTTCTCGTCCCCTATGAAGCAAAACCTTACACTAAATGAGATATGTGCAGTATTAAAATTGTGACCATTGGCAAACAGTTCCAACGGAAAATTCCAGCTTGGCCAATTACAACCACTTGAAATGAGATTTGAATGTGTTCTGCTAATGTTGTGCATTATTCAACGGAAACACTATGCGTCTTCTATCGGTAGAGAATTGTTTTGAAAAAAACATTTTCCAGAGGCGTTTCCTAAACTGACTAGATCAGAAAAAAAACGTAACATTTTCCTTACCTTAACTTTTGGCTGACTTCACAGAATCGACCAGTTGCCTGTAGCCGCTAACTGGACAAAAAACCTAACAATCTAACGAAACAAGCAGGAGGTTTCTTCCAAGCTACAATAAGATAAATGTAAACCGAAAGCGAAACCGAGCAAACAATACGAGACCGCCAGCGGTGCTGTGTGCTCAAATGTGTGTTGCAACTATTTCACAGGGATTCACAGCATGAGATAAGCCTTGCTTTATTGCATAACTTAAAAATGACACACCCCAGTCAATAATAGGAAAAAAGATATTGTACTGGCAAAATACGTCAATTAGAGGGATTTCAAAGGTATTGGCGCGAGATCGCGTTTCACCTTCCTCGCGTGGCTTGATTTTCACACTCAATTAATTGCATGTTTCGCTCGCTCTACTATCCCTGGAAAATGAGGAACTATTCAACGGTGCGAAGATAGATATATTTTTTTATAGTACGGTTACCACGAGAAAAACAAACTCTACAAACTAGAGATTTTTTTATCCAGCCAGGACCCGCGTTGCAACATAATTTCCCAGCAAGCGTGGTGGTTATAAAGACTTTCCAGCAAGTTAAGTAGCGAATGTTCAATTTCCCAGCCAGCGCAATTCTGCCCTGTAGAGCGGGTATTTTGAAGAGCGGCTCCGTTGGGTACTCCTGGTGGAACTTCTCACTTTCCACTCACACTTGTACAAAATCATGGAAGAAAGACCGAAGCCCCTAAAGTTGATGAATCCGGAAACTTTCCATCTAGTGTAAACGTAGTCTTATTCGAAATATGTTCTTCATTTTCCGACAGATCTGTGATTCCAAACTGCTTTTGTTCATCGTCCTTAGACAGACATTTGATCAAGTTCCAGAAATTTTCCTGTCGCAAGAAGCTCACTTCAAGAACATTTCTTCCGAAAAAAAGAACAATGATTGTTCTTATTTTCGGAAAATTTGTTCTTGAAGTAAGCTTGCTTTGTACTTCTAATCACCTCGGTGAGTTTGTTTTTTGCTTGCTTAAACGAAATCCAATCAGATTCTAATTGGTTTTACGGGCTTCGTTAAGAAGCATATCACGTTCCTTTGTTTCCCTAGACGGATGTCGCTTGTAAACCATTTTGGCTGCACCTCGCGATTATATGGAAACACAACCCAGACGACTGAGACGACCGCGATCGTTTGGATAGAACTGAGTTCTATACGGACAATTGGGACGATCGTGTAAATATGGAAACATTTTCAGACGATCGAAGGCTATCCCAAAAATCATGACTCTTATCGCATAGTTCATTGCTTTTAATGTGTTCCAAAATAGCGGCATCCACACTAAGGAATTGAACACTTCACTCTTCTCAGGGGCATCCAACGAGAATATAGTTCAAAACCACTTAAACATAGCATTGTTAAACGTATTTTTGTATTTAAACGGTAGATATAGGCATATTTTTATCCCCTAAAATTTTTTAATCTGTTCGGATGCCCTAGCTGAAAGTCTAGTGATCCGAAAATTCTAGGGACCAAAACTTACCTTTTCGAAAATTTCAGCCAGAAAAAAGGCTCCCGAAAATTCTAGGTGACCTTTTTAGGATAAAAAGCCGTTAATAGTGGGCAATTATACCATGTTTTAAATGTTCGAAAATCCTAGGACAGGCAGGCAAGGCAAGGAATTTTACAACAAATATTCCGAAAATTCTAGATCTCAAATCGTCTTCCGAACAGATATTTTCCGAAAATTGACGTTGGGTGCCCCTGTCTTCTTGGAAGAAGTTAAAATATATCCTGCCATTTACGACAAATTTTGTAAGACGACAAAGCACACGTTTTCAAGAATGATTTGCTGGACAGCATGTAGCTGCAATCGGGGAAAAGTTCGGCTTGGACGCTTTCAGTCGAAGTTTTCAATTTCAGTATTTGTTTACAGTAAACACTTTAAATTAATACTACGCTGGCTTGCAAATAGCGAAGCGCTAATCGTGGCAAGCCAGACTGTACACAATAATTAAACACAATTTTTATACAATGAACATTACATACAACTGCAACAGTTAGAAATTTAATCTTTCATCTTATTAATTAAGGTATATCTATTATATTTCGGCATAAGAGTTTTCAGTTTCTAGAATTTCAATTAGTTTTGTTCTAATGATTTTTTAAGAAAGGTTTTAGGATAAGTTTTTGAGACTACATGTTGTAGGTATCGCATTCCAGATTTTAACGCCAACAAGTGAAAAGGCTTCACTTTGCAGGGGCGTAGCTAGGATTTTTCAAAGGGGGGATCACTTTCTCTCGCACCCAGGGTACTTACCGGTCATCCACGGTGTTTTTGGTGGAATTGACAATTTTTCGGATAAGCAGCGAGTGCTGGGGAGGGGGGGGGGGAGGAAACAAGCGCCTACAAAATAGCTGCCTACTATCGATCTCAGACAGACGTCTGTTCACGGACCGTTGATATCAGTCTGCGGTTAAAAAAAATCTGATCACGTGATAACATTTTTGTGGCTCTGCGGTTTCGGAGATACCGATCAAGTGGCTGGCCGAAGCTATTACGGGTAACCTAGGAAAAGCCTTGTCTGAGGAAATAAGAACCAGGTGGAGGTTTTTTTCTTTTCTCGGCCACTTGATCGGTACTTTCGAAACCGCAGAGCCACAAAAAATGTTATCTCGTGATCAGAATTTTTTAACCCCAGACTGGAAATCAAAAGTCCGTGAAGTGGGCTGAAAAAAGCCCTTGTCCACTGACGTCTGAGATCGATAGTACATGAAGTAAGTTGCAGGTGACATAAATTACTCTGTTCCAGTCTCACAGATATGGTTTGTATTATGTGGCGTGATAAAGAGGTGGTTTTCATCTTACTTACGAGGTCGAACCCAGACAACTCAAATAGGTCTTCATCATGTATCTTCAAGGATCGACGTTTCCTGTGGTGCGCCTCAGGGCTCCGTTCTGGGTCCATTGCTATTCCTTTTATATGTTAATGATATTCAAATCTCCGACGGCGAGTTAAACTTCTACCTCTTTGCTGATGATTCGGATATCTTGTATGCAAACAAAACTCTCAAATCCTTAGAACTAATCGTCAACCAAGAATTGCGCAAATTATATGTTTGGCTTACAGCAAATAAACTGACTTCGAACATAAAAAAAAACAAACAAACTCTACCCTACTCAAAAAAGATTAACTTACAAAATTATAATATTTGCATGACAATGAGAAAAACAAGAATGTGGCCCTAGAGCAAAAAGATTGATTTTCCGCCAATGCCTAATCTCTTAAAATTTAAATTACAAGAGACTGGTCTTCAGACAGTGAGAGCCGCCCACTCTTGCTGCTTGGTTGACGTAAAACGCAGTTTTTTTTGTGTGTGTGTACGATCTGAACGATCACTTTGACGTTAACTTTCTGAAGCTTCCAAACAAAGATTGAACAGCAAACAAATCAAGACAGAAGGGAATGGAGATTTCTAAACAGATGCTTTGGTGTGCATTATTTGGTGGAATCGTAGGCATGGTCATCAGTGCGCTGCTTTTCAAGATTTTGCCAGCCGATGGCACAGGAGATGCCTCTGCCAGGTCTCGGCGGTCCACTAAATTACCACAAGAACACGATGAGAGGTGAGTACATTTTTCCAATGTTTGTAAGTTCACAGATTCGTTTTTGATGTTAAAATTGTTTGATTTTCACTTACATAGACAAAAAAGTCATTTATGTCAACAAAATCAAGTAGCTCAGTAAACTAAAATTAGACAGGTTAAGCATGAAGTTTACGGCCAACGGAAACTGGTTATCATAAAAGAGTGAAAATTCTCTCATTTTAACTTGTCCCGTTCCTTTGAGAAGTTGCTTGAAATCTGGAGCTAACAGGACAGAAATGAGCTAATATCAAGCACGGTTCTTACACTTTTGGCAAAACCCCAATTTCAATCCGACGTTTCCCATTTGGCATTAACGTCATGCTTAACCTCTCTGTTATTAGTTTTATTAATACGTTGTTAATCCTGTCATCAAAGCTTCGTAATGCAAGGTTGCTCATTTTAAAGTGTTTTTAATACCGTTATTTTTTTCCTTTCCTTGGTCATTGGCTTAACAAGTAAAACACAACTAACAACATTGTGGCATTGTGACATTGTGACATTGTGATACATGACGTTTACCCTTGAGTATTTTATGGAAAAGTTTCGGCTTCAGAGTCAGAGAGAAATGTTGACCAATTTTTATATCTTGAGTCCCTGAAGTTAGCAAAACTGAGGAGCCATTTTGTTTTCGTTCGCTCACGAGAAATGCATGCTTAATATAAAAAAGCCAACACTCCATACAAGTTTAACAAAGATAACGGATAGCATAGTAAATACTTTCGCACGTTTTATAGGAAACCATGCAAGAGGAGCATGTGCACCTGTCCGCGAAGGAGCATTTCGATTTTTTCCTAGCATCGTCGTGTCCACGTTGAAAAAAAACTCTTTTCACAGCATGAAGATAAAACCATGTACAATAAAATGACACAGACCATTTCCAGTAGGTTAAGCAGTTGTCAATTTAATTTATGCCACTAATTCAGTGTTTCGTTTTCTCTTCCTCACGCAGGGATGGTCGACGTCATATTTCACGCATCAACTGAAAGCACTAGAAGAGACAACATGCAAAGCAGTAGTTTTGCTTACCTTTTATCCAATCAAGAGAAGGAAATTATCCGCGTAAAAGATTATTAAAGCAGCTGGAAAAATCTAAGAAGAATAATTTGTAATCAAACACAACGTGGGGAATTAAAAGTCTGTAAACAAGAGAGCTAGTACTCGTAGGGTAAACGTTATTCAGCCAAGTTGTGGTACTGTGTTTAACCGTGCTTCAGGTATTCTTTACTTGATGTCGGATTGCCGTACTACTTAACCTGCAATCAGGAGTACTTTTCTTCAGACAGGGAGCTAAAAGGTACCTGTCTAAAGAAAAGTACGCCTGATCGCAGGTTACGTACTACTTTAACCAGTTGACCAGTAGAATGAAGCTTTCGTCTCGCAGAGACGCAATAGAGGGATTTAGCAACGCGTTTTCGTGAAATGACAAAAGGAAAACGACAGGCTTCTAAATGTCATATCAGTGTCAAAATTCTCTCATTTTAACTGTCTTGCTTGTTTACAGGTAACAGGCAAATGAGCTAAATCAAACTGACATTTTTTTTCCATTTCTAACAAAACGTTTGCCGCAAACGCGATAATAAATCTCTTTAAATGTCTGGTCACTCGGTAACATACCATCAAGTGCAAAAAGAGAAACAGAAGAAGAGGTGAAAAAGGAACGGCGTTCTTTTTCCTCCTCTCCCTTACAACCTTGATGCGCCTCAGTGCTTAAAACAAAAAACTCGTAGTCGTACACTCTCTTCAATCCCTGAATTCCTTGCGAAGAGTGTGTCGGTTCTTTAACGTGTTCAAGGAGTTCGAACAAGGGTTGTCGGACACGACCCTCCGATTAATAGTCCTTAAGCTTATCCCAGATAGCACCCTGCGAGCTGAGCCTCCTTTTGTCTTTTTCTTTACTGAGGAGGAGAAAAGTAGGCTCTGCCCGAATCGCGTCAACTCTTTGAAGCCGCCGCAGCCCGAACTTCTGGACTAGTCAATCTTGTTTTCTCTCGTCAAACCGGTTTTTCCAGTGCGAGCGTCCGTTTAGTGACAAAACCGATGGTTATAATTGAGCCCGCTGTACCATGAAAAACCAAGATGGCGGCGAGATCTGGCATATTAGGCTTGGGTTCGAGACTGTATCCTGGCAACATGCAGCGCATATTCAATAAAGATCTTACTCGATTCAAGCACAGCCTTTCTCGAGAACGCCAAAATCGAGCAAGCAAAAGAAAGGCTCAGCTAGCAGGGTGCCCAGCTAGGGGCAATCTTTAAAACCCGACTTCCGGTATTCGACCCTTTAAAAGGCTGGGTTTTGACCATGTTGTCAAAAAGAAAAAGAATGAAGTTAAAGCAAGAAGTTATGCGCAGAAGCGTTGTCTTTTAATTTTGAGTGTTACAGTTTCAGTTTTATGGGCTTGTCTGAACTAAAGAAAAGATGCCTTCAGCTTTCACAGAAACGGTAAAAAGCAATGCCTACTTCTTAGTAACACGCCCTGGTTAAAACTTACTTGTTTGTATTTGTCAGTGATTGCTTTGGGCTCTTCGTGTCTTTGAAACCACATCATGTATCTGGGGTGGAATCTCCAGGACTGTTATTTCAACGCTTTCGATGCCAAGTACTGTGCTCTTGTTCCGTAAAATGATCAACCCACAATTATTGAACCTCTTTACAGCTGTCTTGTTTCAGACTATCGATATTTGAAGGAAACAACAAAACAAAAGTTGCGTTACCTCTCTTCCTTAGGCTACTGAAAGACTCTTGCAACAGTGTTACTGTTAGTTTTCACTCGGGGTTAAGTACGATTACTGAAAATCTAAACTAGGTTGAACAGTATTTCTCCTAGTTTAGCAGGCCCCCTATTTCGAAACAACTGGCCCAGGTTTTTTTCACAAGGTACGCAAGGGGCGCACACTATCGTGAACTAGGTTGCACCTAATCGGTAATGGTCACGTCACTTTTAAAATCCCAAACACAGTATTGTCGCATGTTGTTTTGGGTTCCTTTATTCACACTGCATTTGGGCAGTATCTTCTAAACCACAACATATTGCTTTGTTTGGATGAAACAGACAACATGAAAACCTAGTTAGCTTTATGTACCTATTCACAATGAACATCAGTGACATGGATACCAGGTACTTACCTCTTGATAATAGAAAATGAAGAAAAGCGTTTCTGTGGACAATCTCTGAAAGAATTCTATGGAGTCGACGTCTTGAGGAGGATGTTGATGATGATGTGCCGGAGTTGGATATGGATTGCGCGATAAAAAAGGCCTGTTGACGAAGAAATCAGGGCTTAAAAGTTGGTTTTTCTTGCCGATCGAGTGCTCCAGGCAAGAAATTGTCAACGGAGAGAGCTGCGAAGCTAGAGCGTCCCTTGCACTAATGAATATTATCGTCTGGCTTTAGCCCGAATAAAATCGAAGAGGCCTGTGAGGCAATAAAGACCGGAGCTTAATAGTTCACTTCTCCTTTTCGTCTATAACCTGCACCCTTTAATCTATGCATCTATTTCATTCAGCGAGTCCTTTCATGAAAACACCTTAGCCCAACAAATTGACCTGCTCCCACTGAGTGGCTTCACAACTCAGTTCGGAGGGAGCTTATCTTTTATAAGCCCTGTGGTTTCCTTTAGGCTTCCTCGCCATTAGCTTCTTTAATATTTTAAAGGGGCTATGTCACAATATTTTAGCGTGTTTCGGGGAAATCTTAAGTTAATCACGCGTTTAAAACTCGAAAATGGTAATATGGAATTGCTTTACTGATAAAATTATCGTTGCATCACAGGCAAGATGATTCTGAGCAAAAACGACCTTTGCCATGCAGGCGATTTGCCATAAACAAAAAACGTCGGGCCGACTTTATTCAAGATTACCCAAATGGAATCCGTTTCAATCTTGTCCATTTGTGTGCAACCATGCTGCCCTTCCCTTTTGCTGTACTTCTTTTATGTTGTTCAACGGTTTTAAGTGGTTATTGCCATGTTTCATTCTACTTTTTGGGAATTTTGGGTGTCATGAAATTTCATCATTTTGCGTGACATCGCCCCTTTAAGCACTTCATGCTCTGTATTGAGGCTAAACTTAAACTTGAACTTGTTGGTAGAGCATCATGATTGTATTGTCTGTGATCGCAGAGGTCACAGTTTCAAATCCCTTTGAAGCTACCTCAATTTTTCACATGTTTATAAGTTCAAGGATCCCTTCTCCCTTTCGTTTAATTTTTAATGAAGGTTCCCCAGCAAATAGCCTGAATTCTGGCTATATGATTTTGTTTTTAAGTTCTCATTCCCTGAAAGGCCCTTCCAGCCAATCCAGGCAAACACTGACCACAACACCAGTACCTCCGTGCCCTACTTTTCGCGAGCATGCGAATTTAGGTATTATAGCTGCCAACCCCAACAGCGACAAGGAAAACATATTCGCTCCCCATGTTGACTGTGGGAAGGGGTCATAAATCATCCTGTCCTTGGGTGGGTGATTTATGAGCCCTTCCCACAACATGGGCAGCGATGCTGTTTTCCTCGTCTCGGTTGGGGTTAGCAGCTATAATACAGGAATATTAGTAGAAAGTTTAACTCTTTTCCCTACCTTCCCAACCGCGAGAAAACCGCGGTAAATCTGCCATCGCCAAAAAAAGTTATTTTTCTCAAAAAATATTTAAAGTTAGGGGGAAAAAAATACATCATTTTAAAGCTAAGAAAATAAGCTTTCCAACAGCATATAACTTATTTACAGACAACTGAAACCTTTTATAAAAGCGAAAGTTGAACGAAAAAATTTAAGAAAAATAACAAAAAAAAAAGTTTTCCAAGCAAAAATTGGTCATTTTAGCGTTGATTACGAATTTTTGGCTGGAAAATAAAATTTTCTTCAATTTATCAGCTTTCTTGGCCATAAATTTGACCGAAAACTGATGAGGCACGAATATTTTTGGATTTTTTTGAGATAATCGGATTAGCGATCAATGCGTAATGTGATAAGGTGATGACAAGGCAAATTTGCGACCCGTTGCTAACGGCAACGGAAGCGATCGCATTACGAATAATGAACATCTGTTTGCCAAAAACCACCCAAATAACCGATTTTTCGACGGAAAATTCATCCCAGAGGATAAAACTATTCACTGGACATGTAATAAAGGTAAATATGTGCGAGCGAAAGCGAAAACAAGCGAATATTTTGAGGAAAAACACAATTCTGTGAAATCAAAGGACCATGTGCTCCCAGACACGCATTGCTTCGCTAAATAATTAATCTTACCTTTTCAGCGATTTTAACGCTTGAAATCCCATCCAATGAACCACAAATCCTTTTCTTTATCTATTCCGAAGCATGTAGTGTAATTTTTTGGCTGAATAACTTTAGAAAAACCGCTTCGCGAGAGCTCGGCGATCGATTGAAAATTTGGTCATCGCATCGGCTCAAATTGCCTAAATTAGAATGGCCGTCATGTAGGCGTCATGAAAGCTAGAAAGCCGAGATTTTCAGGGAAACTGGGGATATATCTCCCCAGTAAACACGCCAAATTTCAGCGTGATCGATGAAAAGGACGCTGCGCTACGAATCTTACAAGAAAGATTCGTTGATGAATCATTTCCGGTGCGGGCTAGGGAAAAGAGTTTTAAGTCATTCGCTGCTGCCAAGTTTCCTTTTGATTTGATTTTGATTTGTAATTTATTGTATATAGTTGTAATTTTCTTAGATATTCTATAATTGTATACACATACATATAGATAATTATGTAATTTAGCTCTCGGGCTGCAAATAATAATTTTAATTAACTACTACAACTACTTCTACTACTAGTGAAACGGGGCCTTCGGTTTACAGCACCTCTCTGGGATTCAAACACTGACACGCCCTCCCGAACAGAAGTAAAACAAATCTTAACACATCGGTCATCAGTTAAGAAGGAATTAACAAACGAGAAAGGAATTGTCTGTCATAAAATTGCTCGAGTTGTCCTTTTCTATCAACTTGAATACGAAATGAAAGACATTTTTTCATCTTTTCTAAGAGGAATAAGAAATTTAACTCGTTTTCAAGAAAATAAGACAAAAACGGCTGAAAGGTCCATAGCTACCTTGAAGATAACTCTATTTCAATCGAGTAGCATGACCAACAAGTTTCACCTAAAAGGAGACTAGTTATTAATGACACCTGACGTTTTCGGAATCTGCAGGAAGGGGTAGATGATGGTAGGCTGCCTCCAGCATAGCCGACTGATAACATCTTTCCTTGTTCAGAGGTACAGGAGCTAACGGTGCCACGCCTAGGAGAGGCTGGAGATGTGCTGTGTTGGTCTCTTGTACCACCTTGTTCTCATCTGTTGTCTGACTACTGCTTGACTCCAGCAACGCTGCATAAATACATACAAAAATACAAATTTTAACACATTAGATAGCAATTCTTACTCCCTTTCTGAACAACAAAAAATGGCGCAGCCATATTCCGAGTTATTGGAGGGAAGCTGGCTGTCACTCCTTCAATGGGTCAGTCAGATCCCGTGTAACTTTTTTTTGTTACCTAGGGCATAGCGCTTGCGCATGTATTGGGGTTTTGTGATGCAGCAATGGAGGGCAGTCAGGGAGCCCGACGAGAAACCGTCTTACGGTACATAATTTTTGCACGTTCGATAAAGAGACACCTTTTTTGAGTGTCAAATAAATTACTAGGCCGCGAAAAAATATACAAAACCGATGAAGTGTTCGAATTCTCTCGATTTAACTGCCTTTCTCGGATTAAGATACACTATATCCTCTATTTCAGGGACATTTTTCCAGGTTTTCAGACGTAGAATCAAACAAAATATGCCTTGTTTAGCTGTAAAATGGAAAAGCGTTGTTAGAAAGGGGCTAGAGTGTTGGAAATGAACATACAACTCTAAAAGCGACGAAAACGTATCGTAGCCGATAATCAACAATCAAACGGCCTTGTTTCGACGGAGCCAGGGAATTGTGGCGATTTCCAAATGTTTTCGTTGATTTCCGGCGAACAACTATTTTTGTGATCTATGTTCGGATGCTAATTATATAGAGCCAACTCCTATGGCAATAGAGGAAGACTATGAGGTCCCAGAAAATAGTGAAAGACAGGTCTGGTACGTATTAGAAAGGTTGAAGAAAACTGACACCGGTCCGGACCAGATCCCGTATTGGGAATGGAGAAACCAGGCTGAGATATTTACACCTATTGTAACTAGCCTGTGGAACGTCTCATTCTCCACTCACACTTGGTCAAAATCATGGAAGAAAGCCAACATCAACCCTCTCCCCAAAGTGGAGATTCCGATGGACAATGGGGACTACCGGTGAATCAACGTGACACCAGTCATCCCTTGTGCCTTTGAGAAACTTGTCTACAAGATCCATGCTTAGGAGATTGTGGACGACCACCTGAGCAACTTGCACTTCGCGTACAGGGAAGGTGGTTCGTGCGCGAATGCCCAGATCATGATTCAGGAACGGGGACTCCCATATGGAACAGACGGGGATGCTCGTCGGAAATTTTGAATTTAAGCCCTAAAGGAGACCATCTGGGCGTGGCTCAAGCTTTATGTGACCCCTAAAGGAGACTAATCTGGGCGTGGCTAAGGGAAATTTTGACCCCTAAAAACAAGTTAAAAAGAAAAATTGACTTCTGTTTCTCTTCGCGTAATTCTGTGTTTCTTCTCGGAACCCTAAACGAGACCTTGGCGGCTTAAAATATTGGCGCTTTGCCCGGAACACCCTAAGCGAGACCAAATTCCAAAATTTACACCCCTAAGCGAGACGACGAGCATCCCCGTCTGTTTCATATGGGAGTCTCCCCCCCTCCTCCCCCCGGGGCTTGTTCCGATGGTCCGTGTGCTGCTTCAGTACCTCCAGGCACTATAACGGCTTTGACAACGTGAAAAGATCCATTATAATTGTAGTTAGATTATTTTGCTTATCGATTCGCGCGTGAGAGCGCTTGTAGATACTTAAGCTCGTTTGACAGCGGTCGGGGGATTCATTAATTATGAAAAAAGTTGAACTCGTCAACATTTGATGCAACTGTGTCTGGGAACGGAGGAATTAGGGACGAAAAATGGTACGGAGAGGTAAAAGTTGGTCGAATTTCGAAATCTTCTATCCTGCACTTTAGGGAGCGATCTCTATCTTTCTGCTATTACAGTATGAAACGGCATGACTATTCTAAGGGTGGGGTAGGAGGTGAAGGGTACAATAGCTGAAACAACCCAAACCTTTACAAAAATACTAACCTACGGCCTAAACACTATGCTTTAGATGATGTTTAGGTCTAAGGTTACCACTTTCGTAAAGGTTTGGGTTGTTTCATGTAGCCTTCACCCCACTACCACCACCCATTTCCCCTCACCCCTCACCCCGTACCCCTCCCTCCCCACCCTCGGAGTAGTCATGCGGGTATGAAATCCTGTTTTAAACAAGTTCAAGTTCGCTCTGAGGGAAAAAGTTTTCGTCAAATAAATCAATCTTACGCACCTAAAATCAATACAACATCGCTTAATTGCTCCAAAATAATTAAAGCTGTTGAAACGAATACTCATCACTGTAATCACAATTTTCAGGAATGCTTTTTAAAAATGCGCTTCATTGCGTCCCGTGGGAAGCAGTCTCAGCTTGGCGGCCAAAACTGGTTTGACGAGAAATCTGAACTGTCTCTGCGCATGGAAATGCCGATCTGGGGTCGTGCGACCAGAGGTATTTTATTTCGTCCTCGGCCGTTGATTTGGAATCGCTGAGCATTCTATTCGACCTTGAAAAAAAAATTCCTCCGGCAACCACGGTATTTTACCCAATGTCAACTACGCACTAG
>NC_090877.1:22110144-22125144 GCF_036669935.1 Montipora foliosa | reverse complement strand
CTATTAAAGCTTTGCAATAGACCCATATCACTCAATGTCGAAACAAAAGATTTTGCCCGTCTAACCTCTCATTCAGAGAGAGACTGGACGGGCAAAGACGATGCAAAGACAAAGCCTTTATTCCCCACGGACTCCAAAATATCCGCCTCGTACGCGTGATAAAGGTGAATGCAAGGTTGCTCATTTTAATACCGTTTCTTCCTTTCCTTGGTCATTGGCTTAACAAGGAAAACACTACCTAACAACATTGTGAAATTGTGGTACATGACGTTTACCGTTCAGTATTTTATGGATAATTTTCAGCTTAAGAGTCAGAGTTAAAATGTTGACCAATTTGTAAATCTTGAGTCCCTTCAGTTAGCAAAACGAGCCACTCTGTTTTGGTTCGCTCACGAGAAATGCATGCTTTGCATAAAAAAGCCAACACCCCATACGAGTTTAACAAAGATAAGGGATGGGATGGTCAATTCTTAGCACAATTTATAGGAAACTAAGAAGAGCATGTGCACGCGTCCGCGAAGGAGCCTGATTCCGATTTTTTCCGAGCATCTTCGTGTCCACGTTGAAAAAAAATCTCTTTTCGTAACATGAAGATAAAACCGTCCATGTACAATAAAATACTGCATTTGAAAGCACGCAGACTGTTTTCGTCACGTTCTTCTTTAGTTAGCTTGGACTGCAAAAGACGGCCATGAAATATCTAAAGAACGTGACAAGAACAGCCTTGAAATTCCTGGGCCCTTTATTGTGGTCTAAGCTAACTAAAGAAGAACGTGACAAAAACAATCTGGGTGCTTTCAAAATTAAAGCAGTATAAGGAAAAGAGAACCAACAAATTTAATTTCAGATGCAGTATGTGAAAATTACGTATCATGTAATAGCTGAAATAGGGTCGTACTATAGTGATTTTTAATATTTTGACTCTTATTATTAATTATGGATTATTTAATTTTCATAGCTATCGTTACTGACATTGTACACATATATTTTATTGTATTTCCTTTTTAAAGTTTTACGACTTTTAGTATTAATTGTAAATTATATATTTATGACTATCATTACTAACATTGCACATATCTATTTTATTTTATTTCCTTCTATTTATTTATTTATTTATTTATTTATTTATTTATAGTGTCACCAATTAGTGTATTTACGCTAGAACGTTTGACACTTTAATAAAGTTTACTACTACCTTATTACATGAAATTTTCGCGACATGTTTATTTTCGCGATTTTGATGTGAGCATATTTCGCGACACTTGAATTTCTGCCATCCTTTCAAGACATGAATCCTCCCCAGTGCGCTGGTGAAAAAGTTATACCGTGGCATTTCCACCAACCAAGTTGCATGTATTGGTTCCAAGACCGATAGCTTAAGGTCGACATTCATAAACAAGGGGGTTTAGAAATTCCAGTAGAGGCGACGGTTATAATCGAAACATCTTCAAGGAACATGGAAGCCATTGCATGAGAGATTTATGCAGCTTGTGGAACAGCATTACAGGGAGCCAGTTATTGACGTTATTAATGGCCAGTTTGAAGACTGTACAAAGGAACTGCTACTTGGAGAGGAGATAGAAAGCAGTAGCGATAACGATGACCAAGACATTGCCTCAGAACAGTAAAAAATGTGACTTTGTAAACTCTTCAGTGGTAATAAACTCGTTTTTTCTTTGTTATTGACATAATGTAGGTCAAATAATTTTCGCGTCATGTTATGTTCGCGACACTTATTGTTCGCGTCACTTAAATTTCGCGATTTTTTCAATGTCGCGAAAATTTCATGTAATAACGTGCTACTACTTCCACTGCCGTAATTTATGCGACTAATTGTTTCGTTATCTATTTCTCACGCAGGGATGGTTGACGTCACATTTCACACATCGACTGAAAGCACTAGGAGAGACAACATGCAAAAAGTCAATAGTTTTGCGTATCTTTCATGCTTCGCTAGTAGAGAGAAGGAAATTGTCCGCGTAAAAGATAATTAAAGCAGCTGGAAAATCTACGAAGAATAATTTGTAATCAAACACACCGTGGGGAATTAAAATTTGGGCTAACGAGAGTACTCTGTACATGTATGGTCGATCACGCATTGTTATTCTTGAGGCTTTGCTGCTCGGGTGCTACTCAAAGCTCGAGGCTCGCGTTAATTATGCTCCCCTCATATCTGTTCGTAGGGTAAAAGTTATTCAGCCAAGTTCTAACTGTGCTTGAAGGGAGAGTTTCAAGTCTCTCTGCATGAGCAAACTGTCACGTCAGTCCATTTAATTCCATTGTTATTGAAACAATCGGAAGCACTGATGCAGGAAACGGAAACAATGCCATAGAAGTGAAATTGCCCATTGGAATTACTTTTGCAATCATATCCTTTGTGTTATGAACCTCCTGCATACGAATAGATAACTCGTGCGTTATGTCAACTCGTTTGTAGAATAAAATGTTCGACCCGTACAATAAATTCGATGGTCAAAACTAAATTTGATATTTTCTTTGTAAAGTCGAAGTATCTTTCACCAAATCTGCGCCTCAGTCATTCAGTGTATCTGTTTGTTTAATACTCTCTGTGATTAATGAACATCATCTGGTTCAGTAAAAACCGTAAAGTTTACAACTGCTATCGCCAAAGCTATCGCCAAAACCCTGAAACTCTCCCTTTTAACAGGTTTCATGTATTATTTACTAAATGTTGGACTGTCGTACTACCTTCAGGGGTGTCTTTCGGAAAATAGCTCTTGATCGCGTTGTTTTTAAAGAAACCAAGAAAACTATATATAATACCACTGGAAAGCTAAGAAAATGTAGTATTTAAAAACGCCTTTAACTTTCAAGTTTTTTTTTTATTTCAGAAAGCAAGTGTAAGCACTCAAACGCGAAAGTGACATTGTCTGTTCCGCTGGTTAATAACCTTTGCGTTCAGACGGACTTCCCATGAGGGAAATAATAACTAACACAGTGTGTGAGGCTTTTTCAAAATTCTAAATACTTTTCCCGTGGCGTCCAAGTGCGTGGCGTGCATACGAAAAAAATTCTTTTGGCCAACTTTACAATGGATTTTCTCAAGAACCAATTAGAACATGGAAAAAGCCTCACACTCCTTGTTAGCTTATTATCTCCTGACAAATACAGCGTAGTTTGTTTGGATGTCCGTGTTAACCGAAAGGTTATTAATCAGCGGAGCATAATGTGAAAGTTAAAGGCATTATCAAATACTACATTCCATTAGCTTCCATTAGTACATAGTTTCCTTGGGTTTCTTAAAAAACAACGCGAACAAGAGCGATTTTTACCAAAAGACACCCTTGAAGGTTGACAGCAACCTTAACCAGTTGACCACTAGAATGAGGCTTTCGTTTCGTAGAAGTAATAGAGGGATTTAGAGCATATGCGGTACGTTTCAGCGGCGAGCTCATGCCGCCTAGCCACAGAGGCCATGATCAAGAGAAAATGAGGCGACAGAGAGGGAGGCTCAAGGCGTTGGCCGGGATATGTTATGTCCACGAAAGTTATTTTTAGACGAGCGGAAGTCTTTGTTCTAGGGGAAGTCTGTCTTCCGAGACGTCCGCATGCAGTCTTGCTTCGCTCTCAGATTCTTAGTGGAAAGAAAATAATGGCGCACGTGGAAGGCTTATGAATATATATTTTCTTTCAAACATCGGACCGAGGTTGGCCTGCATGCGGACGTCTCGGAAGACTTCCGCTCGTCTAAAAATAACTTTCCTGGACGTGACATATCCCAAGGGCTGGACCGGGAGCCTCCATCTCTGTCCCCTCATTTTCTCTTGCCATGATATGTTCGTGTACGATGGCTCTCTATTTGGCCCGATCGTCAGCTAGCTACTCCCAGGAGTCAACGTTGATCTTCATACCTACAAGGTCTCTTTTCACCACGCCTTTGAAGCGCAGATGGTGAAGGCCGATCCAGCGCTTGCCCTGAGGGAGCTTCCCGTACAGGATGTCTTTCGGGATACGACCGTCTTCCGTTCTATTAGTGTGGCTAAGCCAACGCAGTCTGCGCTGTCTTGGGAGAGAGTAAGACGGCGTAAATGAAGCCATACTGCTTATGTAAATAAAAGAAGCTTTTTTTCAAAATAAAATTTTGTGTCTTTGAAGTAACCAAGACTTAATTCTGTAAAAAGACGATTCGAGTTTTTAACGCGAAAACAGTAAAAATACCCCATTTTAAGAGCCTGCGGACACGTAAACAAACAAGCACGGTAACCCCATTTTTTTATTGCAATTTTTTAATGTTCATATCATGAATGTTAATTAGGCCAAGTTTCCAAAAAAGTCTGATAGTAGAACAATTTCAAGGGAATTACCTTAAAGACAAACGCTCGACTGAGTAGTGCGCATCACGTATAAGTCAAGGTGGCCTCGCAATTTTCAACAATCTCCCGCAACCTCGAATCAGTAGCCTTCCGTCATCGTAAAAGTTGCAAACGTAGTAACGACTTTTTCCTGGGCCCTTCACTTTGAGGTTTTCCGCATTATTTTACAATGTAATAAAGATACTAATTTCCTAAAAATGTAAACTTCGTCAACTAAAGCGCTCGTGCAGAGATCCGGGTATTAGCAAGCCAGAGTTCATATAAATTTGTGCTCGCAACAGGTTGCTGCTCTTTTGAGTCAGACTGAAAATTCCCCGCATTGAATTGCCTGCTGTTTTTTGCTGAGGAAAAGTTGAAGAAACTTACCTGATGAAGCGAAAACTGTCAAACACAGTTTTCAAACGAAAACTGTTACTGCCATGATACACGATAAACCGTTAGCAAAAATGGATACCTTTCGAGGTTTCCACTTGTGTTTCAAACTCAGTTGCCCGTTTCTTTTCTTTCTGTCAGAGTACTATTATCAGCCGACATCTAAGGCCCCTGACATAGAAATTCTTGTGTAAGAATACATCATCAGTGTCAGGCGACTTTCTTCGGCTCACGTAATGATACATGTCCACTTTTTCAGCATTTACGGTTGGAATACGTTCAACCTATGCCCTCTGCACGCTAGTCTTTCCGGTTTCATCATGTATTTTTAATTCAAATGTTAAAAATTATGCCCTTACACATGTATGGTTAAGCCTCTTGAAACCAGTCGCCTTAATACATTGTTCTCACTAAAAAAAAGTCCACTGTTCCCTTTTTTTTCTGCAAGTCTTATGTACTTTGAATCTTTGCCAGTGGTTTCTTCTTAGAGTTTTGACATTGAAGTTTGGAGTTCGATTTCAATTACACTTCAGTATGACAGCGATCAATTCTGCATTTCGTGTCAAGGGCCCGCGGTTTGGAAATCATGTGATTCTTGTCCTACATCCCGGAATGGAGACCATCTGGGCGTGGATCAAGCTTTTTGTGACCCCTAAAGGAGATCAATCTGGGCGTGGTTTAAGCAAATTTCGACCTTGGCGGCTTTTGGCGTTTTGCCCGGAACACCCTAAGCGAGACCAAAATCCAAAATTTACACCCCTAAGCGAGACGACGAGCATCCCCGTCTGTTTCGTATGGGAGGTTCCCCCCCCCCCCCTCCTCCTTGGGTCCTACATATTTAAGGGTCGTAAATGTTATCGATACTGGTATACTTTACCTGAAACATTGCACTGATTTGTAACCGTTTTTCGAAATGTTAAAAACAAGTCGACCCACAGAGCTTTCGTTTAGCCAACGTCAGCCTCTCAGTTTTCAAGACTGCTACTTAATCAAGCCACACAAACAAGAAACAAATTACTTGTCACAAACTTGGTATTAACATCACGAGGCAACGTTAGCGTGTTAGTATTCCCTCCCTTTTGCTGTGCAAAGAAAATATCCCACATGCATCTCTGGACTTTGTATGTTTGTGATATTAACGATGACGTACTTCTCAGTTATGTAAAAAATAATTAAATCTCGACGGGAAGTTAGAACGTTTTATTTTCCTGCGACTTTTTAAAGCACAAGTCTTGTTCCTTTTTCCAAGCATTTTGTAATAACCGCACTTCAACTTCCTTTAATTTTTTCCTCCAAATTCAGCTCTCGCAATAATGTTTTCCTTCAGCGTCTGCTACTGCATTTTCCAAAATGTAACGGCCACATCTGGCTGCCACAGAATTGCGTAGAAATTTGACTGAAACTTGACTGAAAATTTTCAAGATCGATGACAGGAAAGAACTACATTATGCACGCTTTGATTCGAACGGAAAATGGCGCTGAAAATAAAGGAGCATGGCACAACGAAACTCTTTAGTTCAAAAGCGCGCCTCTTGCTTTCTCCAATGGATTTCTGTAAGCTTTACGAACTTAAGATTAAGCCACTCATTTTACAGAAATTCCTGATACGTTTCGGCGAAAAGAAGACAAATAAGTTATGTTCCCGGGAGGGGGGGGGTACTAGAGTCAATTTTTGCTGGGTGTGTCCTGCTGGCCTCTTCGAACCCCTACCCCATTATAGTCTATTCTGTAGCCAATCATAGACCCCATCTTAGTCACTTTTGAGCAAATGTCATTTTCGCTAACCCAACTTAGTCACTTTCTGATTATGCCTCTTCCTTATAAAGCCTTTGAAGTAGGTCATCCTTAAATGAATTGACATGTTTGTTAAATTGAATGTAGAACACTTTACTTTTCACCTACAGTACAAACATTCTGGTACATTTGCTATCCGTAATATTTACAAACGTACCGTCATAAATAGTTGAAATGCAAACATTCTTCGTTAACGGGAACGTCATAATAGTTCCTTAATTGAATAAAAACAATAATAAGCGAAAGCAATCAAACGCTTGCTAATCCAAAAGAAGAACCAAGTTGTGTTAACTTCGATGGACGATAACAACGCAGAATAGCCGGAAAATAAATACCGTAGCATGGATGATTTGGTGGACTTTGTTCTGGACCCAGGGGTTCTGCACTGTTGTGCAAGGGGTTAATGTTTAAGTTGAGATTCAATGCGAGCCGACTGTTAAATATTAAAACAACAGCACCAACCATTTTTTAACCGCGGATCTTCTATTTTCAGGGGCACCCAACGACCAATTTGTTGTAAAATGTATTATTATACCCCAGTTAATGAAAATAAATGTTATTAAGGCATTTTCAGGTGTTTTTCAGTGTTGCTGGGAAAACATTATCTGTTCCTTTTTCCCAGCAAGACACACAAGAAATTTCCCAGCCAGCTAGATAAAATTGGTTGGTTTCCCAGCCAGCTGATCAAATTTATTTCCCAGCCAGGAATTCCGCGCGCTTTCAAATCCCTCGATCCGAAACGACCAAACAAAAGCGACAAAACCGGGACAAAACAGGTTTTTTCCGCAAGCGCAATCACTCTGACCAGCCGTCGTATGTTTGTGACTACTCTCTGGGAGAGGAAAGGGGTTTTTTTTTTAGTCGTCCTCAGTCTTCAGAGTTTCTACAGCCAGCTCGGGTTGAAATGCTAGAAAAAGTCAGTAATTCCCAGGCAAAACCTCTATCAATAACAAAATTTCCCAGCCAGCTCATCGGAACACCTGTATTTTTGCCAGCCAGCATGATTCCTCTGGGGAACAGATAATGTGAGGAACAGATTCGTTGGGTGCCCCTGTATTTTCAAATCCCTGCTTACCATAATTTTCTTATCCCAGAAATCCTGAAAATGTGCGACCCCATTCAGTAGTAACTCTACTAAAAATGTACCCTATTATAGTCAATCCAGTCCTGAAAATGCGACCCCATCCAGCGGCACATCCCCATTAGCCTCTTATAAGGAAGTACCCCTCCCCCCCCCCCCCGGGGGGTTATGTTTAGAAACGGGATTGTATCACACAACGTTAAGTTTGGTTTTTTTCAGAACTGAAATAAAAGTTCACAACTTCTCAGAGCTTATGCCTTCTCTGAACAGGAAGAAATAACTTAACTTAAACCTCAAATTTCAATTGTTCTAGGAGCGCCCAGGTCACCATTTATCAGTCCATGACCTTTTCTCAAGTCTTCTATTTTCCGTCGATGAATATAGAAGTAATCTGAAAAAAACCTAGCAAAAATTATATTTTGTTGCAAGCAGGTGACGTTCTTACTTTTAATACACAAAACTGCACTCTTGAAACCGATAGTGGTTTTCATAATGTATGGTGTGGAGCTATTTTTACTTACGCCGCTATTGCTGGTGCTTAACCGTTCAGTATTATACTGACCTGATAAAAGGAAAACCATGAAACCAAATGACTTCCGCAAAATATCGAGCGACATGGTAAAAAAGGAACCGTTTTCAGCTTCGTGTTTCCAGACTAGTTTATCTTTCCGTTCCTAGAGCAACTCCGGTGGCTATAACACAGAACCTTCGTTATTATTTCAGGTCGACAGTGGGAAGAATCATGCATAAACATCAGTTATCATAGCGTTAAATGACGCATTTTGAGGCAGTTTTGAAAGGGGATGATTGACCATTGAAAATAAAAAGGCATGTCCTGCCTGCATCACGAACAAGGTCAATCCTGTAAAGTGACATGTTCTACGAACTCTATAAAACTACTCTAACTACGTACTGCTCGAATTGCTACGTAACATAAGCTTCTGACGGACATCTGTCTTCAGAGAAAAGAGCATTTTTCACCCCTTAGTTATATGCTTGACTGCACCCCCTTGTGAGTGCATTGAGCAAAAAAAGTAAAAGCACATTTGCGACAGTTATCCAACTTCATTCTGGAACTTCGCGAAGTCCATTAATTTCTCTCTGTTTGACTCAGTGTTATGGCTAAGCGAGGGCAAGATTACTAGTAAAAGCTTTTGCCTGCACAGCTCAATATCCAGCCACCCTTTCCAACAACGAACTGAGCCTATTGTGTTAATGAAACAACCTGACCCCTCAAGCCAGATGACTTGTAGTATAACATTGGTTGAAGTATTGATAGCGTATATTTTCATTCCTTTCCCCAAGTGTACTTAGGCAGGTATAGAAGAGAAAGAACATAGAACTTTATGTAATTGTATGGTTCTCTACTCTGCACCGATAGGTTTTTCTCCGGTACTCCGGTTTTCCTCTCTCCTCGAAAACCAACATTTGATTTGCGTTGATTTCTTAATTTTAGTTAACAGTGTCCCCAATTAGCGCTCCAATGCTAAAACGACTAGTCACTTAAATAAAGTTCCTTTCCTTTTCATTTCCGTTCCTTTCCTCTCCTTAAAGTTCCTTTCCTTCGATCTTTCCGCCGGTCAAATTCTTCAGCATTTGAATTTCAAATTGGTCTACGGTTATTCAAACACTCATTTTTTCTTCTCAGTCTTTATTTGATTGACTATAACAACTGAAATACGCACTTACAACAATGGTCAAACTAATGCAATATTAATCCCACTCTAAAGCAAAACTGCGGTGTATGACTTAAGTGTTTGACTCAACGATCATGTATTAAAGGTAGTTTCTTAAGTTATATTTACAACTTCTGCTCGTCGGGAAGTATTTTTTGTTGCACGAAAAGGCATATATACATTTAACAAATAGATTCCATGTTGCCGCGCATCTGTTCAGTAATAGATCACAGATAACGTCAAAATGTGGTAAGAACAAAAAAGTGGCACACGAGGCGATAGCCGAGTGCGTCACATACGGCGAAGACTACACTTCTCAAACGCTTTAGACAAAGACACGCGTTGGCTCTTTGTCTCATCCAATAATTTGTCTTAGTCCCGGGGGAGGGAGGGCGTACTTGGGTCAATTTTTGTTGGGTATGTGCCGCTGGCCTCTCCGAACCCCTACTCCATTATAGTCTATTCTGTGGCCAATCATAGACCCCATCTTTTGAGCAAATGTCATTTTCGCTATCCCAACTTAGTCACTTTCTGATTATGCTTCTACCTTTTAAAGTCTTCTAATTAAGTCCTTAAATGAATTGACACGTTTGTTAAATTGAATGTAGAACACTTTACTTTTCACCTACAGTACAAACTTTCTGGTACATTTGCTAGCCGTACAAACAAACGTACCGTACCGAGCCGACTGTTAAATGTTGAAACAACAGCACGAACCATTTTTTAACAGCGGATCTTCCTACTTTTAAATCCCTGCTTACCAGAATTTTCTTATCTCAGAAATCCTGAAAATGAGCAACCCCATTCTAGTAACTCTACCAAAAATGTAACCCCATTATAGTCAATTCAGTCGTGAAAATGCGACCATCCAGCGGCACATCCCCATTATCCCCATTAGCCTCTTATAAGGAAGTACCCCCTCCCTCCCTTGGGTCTTAGTGCTACGCGATAAAAACATTAAAACTGTTACAGGCAAAAGCAAAAGTTGGCCTTCCGCTGCCCAAGCAGTATCAGTACAAGAACATAATTCCGAACAGACGAACAAAGGCTTCATCTCAGTTTTTTCCTTAGTTCAAAAAAGATAACAATTATAGCTTTCCATTCCGACATTCGAGCAAAAATCGTACACAACGTAACCCGTTTGGAAAAAGTCACAGTATGGTGTATTGATCTTTGTGTGACCCTGCGATCGATGATAAAAAATGGTGGAAGCGATTGAAGAGTTTGGGTAGATAACTTTGTGTGCTTAGTATAGATGTTATCATGTTGCGTCTAGTAGAATGCGGGCTGTGCATCAAAATTAATGTTAACACTGAGTTATTTGCTGCCTTTGAAGAACAAAACGAAAAAGCGGTGGTTAACCACATGGAGCCACGTTTTCTCTTTTTAAACAAACTCTTCATGTTCTTTACTGTACTGAACTCTTGACGCACCTTTTTTCTTTATTTTCAACGTGAATTTGAAAATAGTGATATGGAGACATCAAACCGTTGCTCAAGCCTCCTTGTAAGCGATGGCTTCCTTGTTGTGAAAGAATAAATAGTTTTCTCTCACAGTGATATTTCTTCCACATTGAATGCTGTCATGTATCGTATCTTTGTTCTGTTTATTCTAGATATTATTTCACCTCTCTCGCGCCCCGTGTAAGATGTATTCCTCGTATGAGTAGGTGAATCAAAGGCACCCAACGAGCAAATTAAGCCATTGGCAAACTTGTATGAGAACCATTTCTAGGCTCCCTGTAGTGTATAAAGACTGTGTAAAGAGATGTTTTTATCACCTGGAAGAGTTTGATCTGTTCGGATATTTTAGCTGAACATTGTAGTGTCCGAACATTTTGGGAATGATATCTTCATTTTAGAAATTGATAGCTGAACGTTACCTTCGAAGAACTTCCCAGCAAACCATTTGCTCATCCGAAACTGCCAGGTGACCCTTTTAAGTGCCAAAATCGCAAAAGTATCCCTTTCGAAAATGTAAGGGTCTGCCATTCCCTGGTTGCGGATCCGTTAGGTGATGTATTGGTAGAAATAATCCATAGCTGTTGGTCAACGTAGACCCAAAATTCTTAGAACAGTTCACACTCCCCAACACTTATTTTACCGAAGATTATCGTCGGGTGCCCCTGATAAGATCCGGGCACAAGATCTTGCTTGTGTCTGGATAAAATTTTGAGTAGTTTATAAAACGTTGTCGACATTCATCACTTCAAATGGTACCGGGAAAGAACCTTTTTGTTTCGTCAGTTCGACCATTGACTTGTGCGACTTCGTTTCGTTAATTTTTCTCAATAAGTTGTGGATTTCAGCATGCTACTGACCCCTCAAGCAGTTTTCCGTAACGCGTGGCTTTGTGCCATAACTTCGAATAGCGTTGCGTGTGTTTTTCATAATATCAAGATTTTGTTCATTCAATACTTTTAACAATGAATTTTTCCTAAGGGACTGACAAACGTCCAAGTGATATTCACGTGCAGAGGCGTGTCTTCCGTTTATTTCAATGGACTCAGCTTAGACTGAGAGAATATCCGCTTTTTTAGCCCAATGGTCTCTTATCCTATGATTTCGATTCAACAGATCGCGTAGCGAGAAGCGTCAGAGAAAGGGCTTTAACGTCATCATATCATATCATTCATATCATATATCTTTATTTACCCTCGGATTTTTAGAGTAGCTTGGTGTAGCTAATATCTCCGAGCATTTACCCTCCCAACCATGATACACCACAGAAGACAGACCACAACACCGGGAACTACATGCCCTACTCTTTGCGACAAGTGTGCGGGTTCTTTTACGTCCCACAGGATTATGAACATTGAAGGGTTGTGAGACGGGACCTCCGGCTTATCATCCTTATCCGAGAAGACTAGAGAGTCTAACCATTTGCAGATGTAATTACAAAGGCAGCACTTTCTCCTCAGTTATTTAAAGACCCTAAGTGTTGGTCCGGCCGGAGTTGAACTCACGACCTCCCGCGTAACAGCCCGGTGCTCAACCAACTGAGCCACCGGTGCGCGTCATGAAAGGAATTCTCGTTTTGGTCAGCTTAAAGATCAAATGCCTTTGTCAGGCATTATCACAATAGAGTAATACCTCAAACAGTCAACGGCCAAAGTTATGGCTTTTTACAGCTAAAACACTGAGTTATTTTGGTCGCTTCGTTAGATTAACAAAAACGGTTGAAGTTTCAAACTTTAAGGGTAATTAGTGCTACCTCAACTTAAATCATCGAAAATCGCACCTGGGCTGACTTCTCCGAGTTTTAACTTTAAATCGTACCACGTAGGCGTGGTTTCCGCTCGTATAAAAGGCAAGATTATTGACTGACGCAGCGTTTACACGAACGCGGTTTCATTTGTATCCGCATCGATTTCGATGCGGTTACACCTTCTGTTTACACGACACCGATCAAGACTGTTATCGAAACCGTGTCGATTTGAAACCGTTGCCAAAAGTGGAACGTTTTCAAAACGATGCGGTTTCATCTGTCGTGTAACAGCGAAACCGCATGGATTTGAATACGGTTACAATTTTGGCGCGAAATTTGCATTGTTGAATTCAAAATACTGAATTTAGCACGTAGTGGAGCGCTCGCTTATACCATCACGATTTGGATTTTCTAGCGAAAACCGCGCCGTGTAAACACTTTCAAACCGCATCGATTTTGACGCGGTTTCGAAGTCATGAAACCGTGTCGATGTCAGCCTGCGGTCCTGACAGCAAATAGTCCTGTTCCGGGACTCCCTTTTAAACCACCCTGAAAATGGGTTCCAGGCCCATTTTCAGGGCGGGGTAAGAGGGAGTCCCGGAACAGGACCAGACAGCAAAGAGCTGAGCTATTAATTTTTATTCCTTTAGGCTACCTTTTTATTGCTATTTGCAGGCCAAAGGTTAACGCAATCGAGATCCACTCTTGAGAACACCAAAAAGCGTTTCAATCAAAGGCTTTTGTCTTTTCCGAAACAGAAAGAAATAGGAACCTTTGTGTTTAGAATTAATCATGATGCACACGGGTTTTTCAGTGACATTGCGATCGTCAGATGATCCACAATTCTTGGTCAGAGTAACCAGCCTCAGTTGTGGATCGCTAATACTCGTAAAATTTGAATGTGTGATTGCATGCATCGCTGGACGTTTTGCAAGATCGTAAAGGGTTTGAGATGCCTTTCCCTCGCTATTACTTTAGTACAGCGATCAATGCTTTACTGACCTGTTGAAAGGAAGATCATGAAACAGACTGTCCTCAGAAAAGCAGGTCATTCTCAAAGGCATCACCTTTTATACATTTATGATGGGAGTAATCGATGTAAACGTAATTAATTTGCACAATTACACCATTGGTTAATAGACAAATAGCGTCATTTTTTCGTGGACTGATTTTAGCGGCATTAGAGCAAAGAGGAAAAAGTAATCTGCTCTGGCGAATGAACTAGCCACCTTCTAACATTTCTTCTTAAATTGCCGCTGTTATCCGGCCACATTACAAATTTTGCACCACGCAAAAACAATATGCAGTGTTGAACCAGGTTCTCATTATTGGCAGAGTCGCATCCGCTAGATCGTAGAACGAGTTCAAGGCTTTTCGATGTTTTGAATGTGTCTATATTGCGCTGTTAGACGTAAACATACTCTTTTTATAGCAATATACATTTTACATTTTAATATTGAACATTATAAGGAATAGCGGAAAAATATAAAATCGTTTTCAGTCATTGCCTGATATATATACATTCATCTAAATTTTTATAGTTCTCCTCCGGATGTTCGCTTTTTTTAAATTATATTAAGGAAATAGACGTAACGAGTGATAGCACCCCTCAAGAAAATTTCCTAAAATAGCTCAACACGTTTTTAAAGTTTAAACAGTTCAATTGTGAATGCAATATGTTGTTTAACTTTTCGAGTATAAAGTGTTGATCCGATATTAGAGTTTGTTTATATCTTAATCACCTAATATCTTGATATTAATATCTTAATGGAGTTGTTCGGTCCGGCATGATGACTATTTCGGGGGTGAAGGGCCGGGTGAAGTGGGCGAAACTTGAAACAACCCAAACCATTTTTGCAAAGGTTTGGGTTGTTTCAGCTATTGTACCCTGTACCCCCTACCAACAACCCCTTCGCCCCTCTTCCCCGAAATAGTTTTCTTGTTAGATATGGGCTCCTCTCATGCGCTTAGTTGCGCATGAGTAATTAAGATATTTTGTTCCAATGCATATTCTCTTAACTATCTATCGATCTCTAATAGCACGCTATCTAACTTATGGCTTGGTAGCTTGGGGTCAGGCATGAGAATCTTCACTTGATAAATTCCTCAAGATTCAAAAACGAGCCCTTCGCTTTAACTATTCTTTTGACCGCAACGAGCATGCTATCCCTCCTTTTACTGAAGCCAATATCCTAGCGTAAAAAAATTAAATAACAACTTGTTTACAGACAATGAAAGTCACCAAATCTTGTTATTTGATTGCCACGGGGCGGCGGCGCCGGGGGCTCACAGTGAGTTAAGTTACCGTTACATACCAGACTAGAGGTTTTGGAAAGTCTCCAATAGGTAAGATCTCTTTTTTTGTTTTTACTCAATGCAAGTTTATTATAGGTCTTAATTATTTTTTTCCAAAAATGTTGTTATTGACCGTTTTTGGCAATTATGGTGATTAGGGACTGGGTGAAGTGGGCGAAAGCTGAAACAACCCAAACCTTTACACAATGCTACCCTTAGGCCTAAACATTATCTAAAGCAT
>NC_090877.1:22102644-22105144 GCF_036669935.1 Montipora foliosa | reverse complement strand
TTGTTTGTCAGGCTGAGTCCTTGTTACAAATCAGTCAGTTACCTTTCAGTTCGTGACTATTTGCACGTTATAAATGTCTCTCCCCGCTCTAACAAATCAGTGACACCTTATCTTATAAATGTGAAGAGGTATTCTAGCCTGCATAACAGGTGCTTTATGAGCCAAGCGAGGCGAACGCGGCATTTGCTCAAAGCGCGAAACTAGTTCGAAGCACGAGACGAGGGATAAAGAAAGATAAAGCTTTATTTTTTCCTCCCCTCGTCGCGTTTCGCGCCTCGCGCAAAATGCCCCTTTCGCCTAGCCTAGCTCATAAAGCAGGGGCACCCTGTGAAATATCTGTTCGGAGAAGCAAACATTGCCTAGGATTTTCTATAGCTTGAGGAAGGCTAAAAATTTCTAGATGACCGTTCCATTCATGTACACAATTTTCGAAGCTTATGTAATAAATTCCCTCCGATTTTCTGAAGTTCATTTTTCCCATTTCACTCCCCAGGTTAGGTTGTTTTTCGTAGAGAAAGGAAGCCTAAAATTTTCGGAATCGAAAATGCCATGCAGAAAGGAACCGAAAAACTATCACTTTCAGAAAACTTTGAATTGCTGCTAAAATGTTCGGGAAAATAACACTGAAGCCCTCGTAACTTCGAAAAGACTCAAGTTACCCTAGGATGCCCGAACAAATATAAATTTCTTAGCGCCACTTAGAAAACATTTCTAGAGATCTAAAAGTACTCTGGATAGCCTAAAAAGTCTTTTCAAAGTAATTCGGGGGGAAACCGTCGTTGGGTGCCCCTGATAAAGCGCCTGTTATGCAGGCTGGAGGTATTTCTGCAAGTTCTCTGAGTTAACCAATAACTTTGTTTTTCTTCACTAAACAACATTTCTAGAGGTCTCTACAGAAAGCGTTACGCGCGAGAATGTGGAATTTTATAACACTCCACATCGCGTATTCAGCCCTGCGGAGTGGTTCTCTTTTTCTCGCGCTCGCGGCGTGAATTGGTCAAATAATAATTTAACTCAAAGATTATTATTAGCCTCAATAGGCTTTTCAACAATTTTGAGGAGGTCTCGAAGGTTTCAAGGATGCGATAAGCACACTCAAGTTTGAAGTTGTGTTGTGAACAAGCTCTAAATGAAACTGAGAATTTCTAGTTACCTGGCTAGTGATCCTGGTTTCGGAGGAAAAATGATAAAAAACAAATCCGAAACAAAACTATAGCAAGCTATAAAGTTGAATTTAATGCTTTTTTATTTTGCTGTAGGGATTGTTGCAAGGTTGTAAATTCGGGAATAACGAACTTATTAAGGAAACATTTGTGTTTGAAATATTTTGGGAAATATTATACCTTCACTCTGAATCAAAAACTGTGATGAATGTCTTTTACAACAAGTCAGCATATGCATGTGTCTGGACCAATACAAATATATAAATCAAATTAAGCAAGAAGGTCTGTTCTGTGAAAATTGTATGTATTTTTTACCAACAAAACAAAGACCGAAAACAGAAGCTATTGAGTATTTCGTGACAGTTTGCTAACGTGACCTTGGCATATGTAACGGATTCGTGGGTCAGTAGAAGTCTAAGACCTTGTGGTGGCTTGAAATCTTAACTAAACAAATTCAAAATCGAAGTCAACGGTTTCGAATGCATTTTAATTCTGCTTTTTCCCCCTGAAGAAAACTATTTTATCATTGTGGTAACGGAGTTTCATCAAGCGATGACAGTTTCAGTTCGAAGTTGCGATCTCAATGATTTCGCTGCGGCAATGTGGCTGAACAAACGTTTTTCAGTCGTCATATAAAAAGTTATTTACGGCTCTCACCAACACAGCTGAAAGCTAGAAATAACATTTTCACTGTAAAAACATATACCTAGCAACAGTAAGTAGTCCTTTTGCACTAAACTTTGTTTAGTATGAATTCCTTCAGCGGGCCGTCTAATTTGCATACATTTTATTAAATGAAATTCTCAAATTGCTTACTCCAGTGTCAGGGCTGTATTTAATTCCCAGAGCTAAAACTTTCCCGTAATTTACTTCAATAGCCAAGGCTTTATTCTATATGGGTTTTACTAGGAAGCGGCATATACCAGAGGGCTTTTTCAACAGTTAAAGTTCGCTTTCATTTTCTAACATTTCAAGAGACACAAATATGTCCTTTTTAAACTTGTCGATTGTAAATGTAAAAAACTTATTTCTTCAAATTTTCTTTTAGGGCTTCAAAGATTAAGAACGAAATAATATTCGCCTGAAGTTTCGATGTTAGGGATTGTTTCTTGTACGTTCACAGTTTTCTCGAAGTTGAGGTCGGATTCTGTTGTTTTTAAGCGCGAAAAACCAGCCATAAATCGATTTTTTAAACTTTTTGTTATTTCTCCCGTACAATGAATCGCTTGAACCTAAAACTATTTTTTCTTGAATTAGGTCACTAAAAGGGATGTTTTGGCAAAAGAAAAAAAAAATCGATTTTTTTACGAGTGTCTTGCGATTTTCGATTTTCTCGG
>NC_090877.1:22095144-22097644 GCF_036669935.1 Montipora foliosa | reverse complement strand
GCCTGGGGACGTCACATACGATCAAAATCCTTACCCTGTGGACAGACCTCACGATCAAACTCCCATGGTTAGCCCCACCCCCCCCTCCCTGGGGCTTAACATTGATAGGTGCATTATTAGTACACAGCTTCATTGAATTGAGCTGCTGAACCAGATGTTACAGATAATCAAAATATGTTGGTCAGTGCAAATAAAGTTTTCTT
Source organism: Montipora foliosa (assembly GCF_036669935.1). NCBI lineage: Eukaryota > Metazoa > Cnidaria > Anthozoa > Scleractinia > Acroporidae > Montipora > Montipora foliosa. The sequence continues at coordinate 22,097,441 of NC_090877.1, read as the reverse complement.
TACTGATTTTGAATTATCTTAACTCAACCTGTGCTTGATACAAACGACAGTGTTTCAGGAAATTCCTGCCCATAATTTGTTTTCCAGAGTTCTGAGACCAAACAACATGCTCTCAATTTTGGGACAATATTTCTTTTTGCAAATCTTCCCCAAAAATCTTGCAAAATTAATGCTCCAAACATCGGTACTGCTATAAGTTCTTGCAGAGGAATACCTGCATGTATATCTTTCCATAGTCCACCACTTATGCATGTTATTAAGGGCTTCTCAGTTGCAATGGCATCAAGAACAAGCTTTCCAATGAGGTACATCAGATGGGGAGAGGAAGGAGTGAAAACGAGCGACCTCAGACTGAGTGCAGTAACACAGTGCTTTATTCCATAACTGTCAACTGAGCTGCATTTTGTTTTTCAGGAGATTCAACTTGTCTTTGCCTAATATGTAGCCCTAACAATACACAATATTGTTTTGGTACCGTGTATCATTGTAGTGCCATGGTAGATGTCTTACGTAAATAGCCCCCCTGAAAAGACATGTGGTTACTAGTATAATACTAAACCCAGAAAGATTGAAGAAAATAAAAGAGAATGGAGAAACATTGATTTGAGGCTGACATGTTGACCATTTTCAAGTTCCTTGAAATTTCTATATCACCAAAAGCCTGATACCTTTCCAAGACAAAATCTCATTGCAGTTAAGCCCTGTCCAGCAGGGTTAGTATTTGAATGGGTGAGCTCCAAATAATCGACTTTCTGTGAGAAAAAAAGGACCAAAAGTTCTATTTTAATGCTCAAAAAGTGCAAACCAAGCAAGGTGCAGATTTTGTTAGCCTCCCTTATGGATAACAAAAAATAAATAAATATTGAATGATATACAGTTTTTACACTCTTGTAACCTGATGACGTACTGTGTAGTGCACTTACAGTGCACTACACACTATGTCTACCACGGAAAGTTAAGTTTCTAAGAGACTCAGTACATGTACAATAAAAAAATTGTTCATAGATTTTATACTTACAAATAGTTGATACCAGTAAATTAAACAAAATCAACAGTATTGTTACAGATACAAATAGCGAGTAGTTGTAAGACAATCTTAAGCAATTCTTAATATTATTTCACCGAGCACTGTGGCACCTTGTCATAACATACTTTCCCACTTTTCCTTTCTTAGTATTGAAATTAAAGGGTTATATCCAATTTTTGCACACACAAAAAACCATAATGTGGTGGACAGTTACCTGTATGTCAACAATTTCTCATTTTCAATTAGTGTATGCAATAAACCTGTGAATTCTCTGGCAATGTAACAATGAAACCATCCATTACCATGGTTCAAGTCAATGGCTATGGTATTTTTGTCCTTGCCATTAGTTGGCTCTGGCCTCAGCTGCACTTGGACCTGACAGTTTGCTTTTATTTTTCTCTGTGCCATTTTCAAAAATTCCTGTCTTGGCTTGTCGTGGGCGCCACCAATACCTTAAAACACCAACGTGTACAGCACATTTTTATCTCCTGAAATTTCACTACTTCTGAAAGTACTGTCATGTGAGCAATTTGACTATCAGGGGGCTATCTTCACAAGATAAGCAGCATTTCTCTGAACAAGAACCCCCAAAAAACAAATGGATTGACATCTTATTTCAGAAGGTAAGCATTGGTGACTTATTTTATGTTAAGATATGTTCTGAAACATTACGATACCTGAAGTACCTGTCTACCAAGGGCAACTTTCAGTGACATGGTGAACTAAAATTATATTTTTAATTTTAAGGACAGACTATTTACAGTTTTCCAGTCCATTATGTGACAAACAATAAAACATTTCCTTTTTCATGAATGTCCTCATTTTCCTCTTTGTCATCCTTTAATGTTTGACCAAAAAATATTCCATGGCCAGCCGTTCCAGGTTTCTGGGAAAGACGAACAGTTGCATCAACATTCATCCTGTCAACATCTAACAATATATGGAGCAACTGACAAAGTTTCCTTTGGAGCCCGATGCGGTTGTGCAATGGCTGTTTCTGAGGAGGATGCTCTCCTGGTCGCTTTCTTGAGGGTCAAACTACAACATGAGAAGAACGATCTCTAAACATGTTGTGCATTAATTAAGCCAGGAAAATCTGTTCTCACACAGTTTAGAACGACGATGGCTCAAGCCTCAAATACATACAAATTTCCAACAATGCATGATTCTAAAACAAGAAAATTTATACCCTACCTCAAAATCAACACTGGGTTTTTTGATAGAACTGACGCCGACTTCAGAGCATCTAATTTCCTCGCTCATTCCATCT
>NC_090877.1:22057644-22082644 GCF_036669935.1 Montipora foliosa | reverse complement strand
AACTGCGGGGCCCGACCGGGGAACTGAAAAGGACAGGACTGAGAAAAGAGGGGGCGGTAGGATGGAAAAATTCACTATAAAAATACATGTAACACTCCTAAACTTGGTGCTGTTGATATGTGGTAAAAAATCGACTGGAAAAGTCAACGAACGATTAAAAATTGAGCATTGCTTTAGAGACCGAAAATGACGATAGCTTTTGCAAGTTTTAACTGATTTATTTCTATTTTCGAGATGCAACCGTTTCTATGAGCTAGTCTAAATTACGAAAATTCACAGAAAGCACTGAGAAACGGTTGGCACAATGCCCATTTATTAGTAAAAAGTAATCGCAAAAAGAAAAAAAACTCAGGTCCTCATTGAAACTTACTTGTTCGTATTCGTCAGTGATTGCCTTGGGCTCTTCGTGTCTTTGAAACCACATCATGTACCTGGTGTGGAATCTCCAGGACTGTTTTTTCAACGCTTTCGCAGCCAAGTACTGTGCTCTCGTTCCCTAAAATGATTAACCCACAATTAGTGAACCTCTTTACAGCTGTCTTGTTTCAGACTACCGATATTCAAAGGGGACAACGAAGCAAACGTTGCCTTCTCTCTCTTCCTACTGAAAGACACGTACAACAGTGTTACCGTTAGTTTTCACTCGAGTTGAGTACGATTAAAAGCTATACTACATGTACGTTGAAGGGGTATTTCTCCTGGTTTAACAGCCATCCTGTTTTGAAACAATTGGCCCAGGTTGTTAAACCAACCCTCGCAAGGGGCGCATGCAATCGTGGGCTGTGTTGCATGGAATCGGTAATCGTCACGTCACTTTTTAAGTGCTACTATGATCAATTTTATATCCCTTCAATTTTGCAGGTTTATCACATAAAATTAACATAGAAAACTGAAAAACGAGGGTTAACCGTTTGGAAATATCTGCATTGGTTCCGGAGATATTTAAGTTTGAAAAATGTGTATGTAAAATACGCAAATAAGATGACTAATGACGTCATTCACTCAACCTAAGATAAATTCAAGTATATAATAGAGCTATCTCGATCAATTTGCAGCAGCGGCCATTGAAACTTGGTAGGTTAATAGTTCTACAGGAAACGCACCTACTGCTATACAGAAATTGGTTCCATGACAACTCACTCTTTTCCAGTCCCCTCCAACCTGATTTCAATATTTTTGGTGATCTTAAGCTAGAAAAACATTTAACAAGACCACAACCTCGACCTAACATATGCATATGCTTGTAGGATCATCCAGACGAGGCACCATTGGCAAATATCAAAATAGAACGCCAAAGGTGACCAGCAAAGACTTTAATATCAGGGAGGTCTGGAACCAAGTATGTTATCATGGTAACAAAACTGTGGAGCACATTTACTAGAATCTTACTGCAAAGAATCAAGCATTTCTGATATAAATTGGCTGAGATATCTTTTTCATCATATTTGATAAAATAATTGCATATTTTAAAAACTTGAATATCTCTGGAACAAAAAGAGAGATTTGAAAATAGTAAACAGCATTCTTCTTCTCGTACAGACTAAGGGCGCGTTCGATTGACCCTATTCCGGAATAAGAATACGAGGCGTGATGATTAAAATGGTATGTTTGGCGCGTTTCGAAGCAGCAAGGATAATAAAAATATGTTTAAAATAGCGTTTTAGCCGATGTTTGACAATTTTAACGTGAATCTCCGTAAAAACGAAGGATTTCTAACTTATATTCCATGTATTCCTATTCGAGAATACGGTGAATCGAACGCACACTAAATATTTCTCTTAAAATCGCTTAGCTAGGAAAGATACGAATTTCGTCACAGTAGCACTTTAAGTACTGAAATTTCATTTTTTCAGTGAACCTCAAGTCCTAAACAAACTATTGTCGGTTCCTTCATTCACATTGCATTTGGGTAGTGTCTTCTAAACCACAACAAATCGCCGTGTTTGGATGAAGCCGACAAAATGAAAACCTAGTTACCTTTATGTACCTATTCACAATGAACAGTGACATGGAAACCAAATACTTACCTCTTGATAATAAAAAATGAAGAATAGCGTTTCAGTGGACAATCTCTGAAAGAATTCTATGGAGTCTACGTGTTGAGGAGGATGTTGATGATGATGTGCCGGTGTTGGATATGGATTCCGCGGTAAAAAAGGCCTGATGACAAAGAAATAATAGCTTAGAAGTTGACTTTCAATGGAGAATCAGTTTTTCAGACAAGAAATTGTCAACAGAGAGAGGTTCCAAGAGCGGCCCCACAAACGAATATAATCGTCTTGCTTTATCCTAGGTAAAAGCTGAGAGAGCGCTCTTGGGTGTGATGGGGTCAGCTTAATTCTTAACGAAGGATCGTTTTAGTAACTCATAAACAAAATTTAATTTGGAGTTCCTGCATCTAGCTTGGGTTGACTCACGAGGTCATAGCGAAGGGAGAAAGATAGAGTGCTAAGTAAAAAATACATGAAAATGATCGATGAAGGTCAGACTACAGTAAACTGATAAAACACCCGCAAATAATTAACAATTATTGGACGAGGTTGAGCAAAATGTCGTGATTTGTCAGTGTTGAGCAGATCAATTATTTGCCGAAGTCGAAGACTGAGGCAAATAATTGATCTGCGAGACACTGACAAATCACCATATTTTGCGATAACCGCGAGGTCAATAATTGTTTTATCATTTGATCACCGAGTTTGTTTTTTGTTTTCGTTTCCGAGAAGCCGTAAGCGCGCGCTGCCTTGCAGAGTCGAGCAATGGCACCAATCAATTGGTTTCCTTATCAGCATAATTTTATTTGTAGACTTCAAATTGTACTTAACGGTCAAACGTTCAATAACACCAGGCATCAAACAAAGCTGAAGAATTTTTCAAAGCGTATCCCGTCAAGTGAAGCTTTGGTGTAAAGCTCGCCATTTTTTTCTTTTCTGGCTTCAGCATAAAATCTCTTTAGTACATATGCATTCGCCAACTTGTCCTTCGCGTCGATGACACGAGTGACTCTTCGTCTACTTTTCTTTCCTTGAGATACTCTCTAAATAAGTTAAATGCAACTTTTGTTCCTTTCTTAGTATTCTCACTGTTCTTTCGATCTACTAAAGATGTCGAATCATTCTCTGACAGCTCGGGGAACCGATCTGTCATTTTCTCAATCTCGTTCCCAGAGTCTTCGTTCCCCTTGACCAGCGGGTCGGGTTACGAGAGACTCTGGGATAATCCGTTTCGAATGACAAGATTCTTGTCATGAACACCATTGCGCAGGCGTAGGCGTAACGCCAAAATGGCGGAGAAAGTGGAGGATTTGATTCACGATGGCATGCAATTTTCTTTAGCAAAATTAGGATATATCAACCTAGAACTGAAAAAGGAACAACATGACGTGTTGGAGCGATATCCCTGGATAAAAATCTGTGCTGAATATGTTACCAACGGGCTTTGTTTCTCAAGTGTTGCCTGGGATTTTCGATTAGAATTTGTGTAACGTGGAAATGTAAAGCAGATTGTGTCGCTGCTGAATGCACTGATCCGGGATTAGTTTCAAATGTTAAAAGACTGTCTTTGTTTTTTTGTATCGTGGAAGATGGAAGAGAGCGAAACACCAGGCTCTAACACATGATTCTTTCCAAAAGAATAAATCATTCTTTTAATCATAAAACTATGTGTTCGTTGAAGGATCTTTCACGTTAGATTCTTCGTCACCAGAGAAGGTTTAGGAATCTTTTCAAAAGAAGATGAGTTCTTTGGGTAAGAGTTCCCTTGCTGTTATAAAGAAGTAGAGGTCTTGAGGGAAGTATCATTTTGTATAAACAGAAAATGACTGTTCTCCACTAAATAATGAGAATTCTTGAATAGAGATGTATATTTCTAATTGGATAAACATGTTGATTTTTGGAATATTATTCTTCCATGAACCTATAATGTGCTTTCCAAATTTAGGAAATATATATACAGTGTACATACATACACAAGGCAATACATACAAGCCATAATCACAAAAACAACTCTGTTAAATTTCACTGAAATAATTAATGTTGCAGAACAAATACAAATTTCTGAAACTTAAATGCCTAAAAACACTAATGATTTCGAAAAATCTATGCAGCATGAAAAAATCAGCCAAACTATTTAGTGAACAAGATAAGTCCCTAGAAATGAAAACAGCTTGCAAGCACAAACTAACATACAAAAGAAATTCTCTTGAGGGGATGGTGTAGATCTTAAAGTGAGTGAAATTAAATAAATGAAAAGCGTTACACAAAAACAATTTTTGTAATTAAAATCTATCACTGTCCATTTTCCTTATATCACTTCTATCCCAACAAAAAAATTTAGCTGATCTGGAACTAATTCAAAGCACACATCCAAAGAACCAGCATTAAACAGGGCTGTCATTAATTTTCACCTGCAATATATCAAAAACTGATTCTAGTTTTCATTTCCTTCACAATGTGAGCTCAGGGTTAACAGCTGGTACAGGTGAATGTCCTTTATGGCAGCCCTGTGAAAACTTTCCAGTGCATGTGACAATTTAATTGACCACATTAGTAGTAGTACAAATTACTACATACCGGTAACATAACATGATTTGACATGGTATGAGTTAATTGCCTGACATGGTCATGTTCTGTACTATTTCTCGCCTGTTGTGCGACAAATCAAGAAATAAACTCGGGTATGTTTTTGTGTCAGGTTTCCATTAAGTTTGAAAGTAGAAGGGACCTTGTGACAGAGTGCGCAGGCACCCCTATATATAGTCTGGTTTTTGTTCTTGAGACCTCCTTTGAGGAATGGCGGGTACTGTACTCAGTGCAAGACGGGTGCTAGTACCCAGGTCCCAGATTCTAATAAAACCCTTGCATGCAAGTTAGTTCAAGCTCCTGTGGTGGTGCCACCGTTAATGCATGTAATAAGAGGCTATTAACTTTAAGCTAAAAGAGTAGAGACACCTTTTCTATACAGGGCATTTCTTTTTTGACGAATGCTAAATACCTACTCTCAAGAAACTCAGTGCAGACATGTTGGCTTTCTTGGATACTCTAGGTTAACCATGTAATGTACCCCAAACTGAGCAGAAAGACTCTGTTTGTATGAACTTACTTCCAGAAGAACCTCATTGTCAGCAATAATGAAAAGCTGTTGTTCATAATCGTCGGTCTCTGGGCACAGCACATGAACATCCCCACTTAAAACTGTTTAATTCACATAATCGTTTAAGTAAGGTCAAATTCCTTTAGGAGAGCAGAGAGATGCACACCGAAAGGTCAATGAAATTACCGGTATGTATCAAGCCAAATCAAAACTGCAAAAGCTGAAACTTCTTCATGAGGTTAAGACTAGTCATCCTTAATGTACTTTATATTCCATTTTTCCAGATGATCAGAGGTCAGTACCTATTTGGAACCATCAAATTTGACAGATTGGATGTTACAATATTATATATACATTGTATATTATCCTGAGAATGTTCATTTCTCATCTTACCCCCAAATAATGTAATCCCTTCCTCACTGCCAAAGGCTTTCTGTAGGGTGGCCAGCACCATACAAGTTTTGAAATGGTACTTTTCTCTTCAACTCTCTAACTAGCAATGCAAAAAAGCCTAAGGCTGTTGATTTTAACACTCCAAACAGGAATGGATTCTTGTCTACAAACCTTGAACCTAAATATTTCTTTTGTTGGCATAAAAAAAAAATTATATTAGAAACTGTTGACAACTGTACATACCAACATGAAGAAGTCAGTCTAACTTCAAAATAGACAGTATAATTTACTGACAACTTAACCGTTGAGACAAAATTTAAATTGAGGGGATGTGTGGAATACGTTCTCAAGTGACTAGAAATACTGCACAGTCTGCAATGCTACCTTCTCCTTTTGTTTCACAAAATTGTTAAAATTTATCAGAAATATAGGCTGCTGTAAAGTTGCTCCCAAACACACTGTAAAAGCATTAAGTCTGTGTCTAGATAATGAAACTAAATGAGCCAGGTAGTTCATTGATGGCAGCACTTAGCTCTCTTTTCTGTAGAGTAACAAGGGGTATCACTGATCCCCTTTAACCCCTGGGAGTGAGACTTGACAGATTTTACTCTGTCTAATTCCAGGGAGATTCTAGTTGTCAACTGTGGTCATCCTAGGGCGTTTGAGGTGTCAATGGGTTAAGCAGTCAAAAACTTTGTCCCTTCCATTAAATGGGATGCTAACCAATCACAGAATTTTTTACAAAGACTATCAAACATTTGTCAGTATTTAGTTGTATGCAGGTACATATAAAACTGAGAGATGATCAAGACCAATCTCATTCCCAGGTTCTCTTTTCTCTGCCTCCTTTGTCAGGACAAAGGAGGCAGAGAGGAGGTTGGATAAAGATCTGGCCTCAGTTGTTCAAAAAGTGGATAGCACTACCCACCAGGCCCCAGTTGTTCAAATGATTGATAGCACTATCCAGTGGATAAGTAATAGCGGAACCAACTGCACTTTCCAGTGTATAGCTATTTGTCCGGTAGAGAGTGTTATCCACCTTTAGAACAACTGGAGCCAGATAAATCACTATCCAGCAGATAAACACTACCAAAACCAATTGAGTTTGGATATCCAGTAGATAGTGATTTATCCCGCGGATAGCACTATCCCCCCTTCAAACAACTGGCGCCAGAACTCATACGGTCAACCAACATTTGAAGTCTCAAACACTTGATCACTGTGGCTTCAATAAGCAAATAATAACCGCCACTGTAATTAATACTGTGGGCTGAGCAATTACGGAGAAAAAACTCCTTATGTAGTGGTATGTTAAGGTACATGTACTTCAAAAGGAAGCACTTAATTACTCAAGAGAAAAGTGTCATTTTTGTAACTGACTTTTAAGTGCTACAAGAAATAGGCTCTAGAGGATGGTCGAGCTTTATATTACACCATTTTTTTTTTATTTCATCATAAATTAAACGTTAAGCTAAGTATTTGCATAACAAAGTCAACAACTGAAGTTTCCAGTTTTTCTAAGTACCTAAAATGTAAGACAAGTTCCATTGGATGTGAGATGTACATCTCATTTCATTGATTTGATTCTCTATATCTGATCTGACCTCTTCTTCCAATAGAGGTTGAGAACAGTGCAGTGTAATGAGACCAAATGAAACGCGAGTAAAATTTTCAACCTACCGAAAGGATTGCTTTGCATGCCAGAGAGACGGGCCTTCCACGATATTTTCAAAGCGTTCAACAGCACTGTCACAAGCCAAACGAGTTCTCTTTGCATCAGTAACTCTTTCTCTACCCAAAAACTCATCTGCTAAAGGTTTTCGCACCTTTCCAGGACACTCACATGTACGTAAGTAACTATACGAGAAGACCTTGATTCATATAATAATATACAGCAATTTGAAGATTCGGTATGAATACATTTTAAAGACATAAATACTCAGTGAGAGACAATTCCATTCCATTAGATTTAATAGGTTCTCACTCTTTGCTTTGGCTCCAAACTAATCAACGAACCAATCCAAACAATCATTAACAATCATACAATGCTCTGGGAAACCCCTCGCAGCACTCGCCTCGAGACCGAAATTGATTGCTCATGCTCAGACTTTCAACCAATCAAAAACTTTATCCAAACGGATTATCCCAGAGTCTCTCGTAACCCGACCCGCTGGTCAAGGGGAACGAAGACTCTGGGAACGAGATTGTCATTTTCTCACAAGAGCGTGATGTCAACTGCGCATGAGCAGAATGTTATTTGCAGCAGAACACTTATTTGTAGGCAGTTACTTGCAGGTCACGTGGTGGGCTCTCGGCCAATGAAAAGGAAGGGCAAAATCCATCGAATGATAACAACCTATGATTTCGGGTTTCAGGCTGATCAAGTTCTTATTTACAGCGTGCTTAGTGAGAAATCTGCCTCGAAATGTTCTTAAAATTTGTTTCAGAAATATTTTACATTTTTAAAACTGGATCATTGGATAATGCAATTCGAGAGTTTTGATTGGCTAAGCCATCATGGGTTATGAGCCATTATACCATGATCTACAAACACGGCAAGCATATGCGTGATTTTTTGGGCCTTTTTATATTTATTGTAGTCTAGTTTTCTATATTTTGGGGGCGTTTTTAATAAAACAATTATTCCACTCGCGCTTGCTGGATATGAGATGATTATAGCCAACTCGGCGATACGCGCCTCGTTGGCTATCTATCATCTCATATCCAACGCGCGCTCATGGAATAATTGTTAATTATACATTACTAGAGGATTAACCTGCACCCGGCAAATAGCCTGGGCCCGGTTGTTCAAAAGCTGATTAACTTAATCCAGGATTAGCGTAAACATTTGTTTCACATTTTCAACTTTTTGGTGAAAGTTTATTTTGTTTATTTTTGCTTTTCAAGATTGACTTCTTCTAATGAAAAGTTTTGCCCAAACTCAGCGTTGAACAGCATTTGGGCATAGAGAAATAAACTCCTTGATTAATTTTTAATCTGGGGTTAGCCTTAATCGGCTTTTGAACAACCAGGCTCTGGGATTCTGGTTTATGTTTTTGTTTTGGTGTTCTGATTCGCTTATAGGCCCTTCCAGCTAAACCAGGCAGGCCGACCAAAGGCTGACAAACATAGACCACAATACACCGGTAACTCCGCACCCTACTCTCTGTGAGCAGTGTTTGGGTTAACTTCTCACATGATCAACAACAGCGGTAGAGGAACGGGCCTTTTTAATTCGGTTAACAGTGCTCCTCCAGGCTTCAAACCCACGACCTCCATCCCGCACAGTAGTGAAAAAAAATCTTAACACATCTGTCATCACTTGAGAAGGAATTATTTGCAACATACGAGAAAGGAACGGTCTGACATAAAATTGCTTGAGTTGTCCTTGTCTATCAAGTTGAACGTTGAATAAGGGATGAAAGAAAATGTTTCATCTTTTCTTAGTGGAATAAAAAAATAACTCGTTTGGGGGAAAGGTCCACAGCTACCTTGCAGATACATGTACCCCTATTTCATTCGAGTAGCATGAGCAATAAGTTCCACCTAATAGGAAACTAGCTTTTAGTGTAGTTAATGATCACACCTGACTTTTTCGGAGTCTGCAGGAAGGGGTAGATGATGGTAGGCTGCCTCCAGCATAGCCAACTGATAACATCTTTCCTTGTTCAGAGGTACAGGACCTAACGGTGCCACGCCTAGGAGAGGCTGGAGATGTGCTGTGTTGGTCTCTTGTACCACCTTGTTCTCATCTGTTGTCTTACTACTGCTTGACTTCAGCAACGCTGCAAAAATACATACAAAAATACCAATTTAAACCGAAAGAGGGCAATTCTTACTCACTTTCTGAAAAATATTCATCTTTGTTTTCAAGTGCCACGACTAAAAAACGGAAAGAAAGCATGTTCCTTAAAGTGTAAGACTGCTAATTTGTAATGCAAGCTATGCAAGCTTTGATATAACAGTTCACCAAAAATCAAACAGAGGGCAATCGGCCTTTGAGATGGATCAATGAGAAAAATTGAAGAGGTGAAGACTCACTCACGTAAAGATAATGATCATAATAATAACCTTCATTAACGCGTCATGTGTATCTATTTTACATAAACTAGTAAATTAATTGGGGACACCCATCTACATTATAAATTGTTAAGATACAATACAAAATTAAAAGTTCTATACAATTACTTCAAATGCTATACAAATTTCTTATAACTGGCTACATAGATTACTAAAAATGATAAAACCACTGCCCTACGCTTAAAACACCTAAAATGATAACGACACTATCCTTACTCTAACCCTAAAGTCGATACATACAATAAGAACAAAAATGATGATGAATTGTTCTGATCAACCCATACACCGAGGGCAATCCTTACAATGATCATCTCCCACAAGAGTTTCTAAATTAGTTTTCCAGGCTAATCTTATTTTTGAACGGACTTACTGAATTACCGTTCTTAACGTCAGTTTTGACCAGTTTAGACTATGTTTATCATAAATGATTATAAAATAATTAGGATAGTACGCACAATCTCATTGGTCAATAGCTGTGTTTAGATGACAGTATGGAAACACGGCTGTGACATCACACGAATTTTGATTAGTTGTGTTTTCAGACGCGTGCTTTGATTGGCTGGTAGGAAATATGAGCGTGTATCAAGAAAATCTATATCAATCTAGAAGTAAAAAAAACAGAATTTCCTTCATTTGTCGAATTATCTTTGAGAAATATTTTATAAAAGCAATAGAGGACTTTTTTCCGTCTTTCCATGTAGCCTCATCTAAACACTCGGGGGAGTTGGGTGAATTCTAGACAGCTATGCAAACCCTCAACTGCGCCTCGGGTTTGCACAACTGTCTCGAATTCTCCCAACTCCTCCTCGTGTTTAGATGAGGCTACGGAAAGACGGAAAACGTCCTCCATTTCTTAATTATTTCACGGTGTTGTATCTAGTCACTATGAAGTCAGAGTTTTATAGATTGTACGAGCTACTCCTTTTCTGGAATAACACTTGGATGTACTCTGGACATAGACCATGCTTTACTCTGAACGTGAGTGTTGCAATGTCCTGTAACCTTTGGTTTCGTAGCGTGTTTACCTTGGCCATACAGGCTTCGGTTGTAGTAAACCCCGCAAGGAAGGACGATTGTTTGAGCCACTTTCTCCTTCATGGGATAATCCCAACAGCATACCAACAGCAAGTTTGTCTGTCCCCAGAGTCCGCTTTTCTTTTGGTCAACGCAAAGAACGCCAAAGCAGGAAGTGCGCGAATCACGGACTTCCGGCTCTTCTGCGCATTCTCAGAAATTTGAAACAATAGCGGTCCTCAACAGTTACAACATAAAACCATTACATTACCGAGACTGTGGCGACTGTGCCTGTGGCCAGAGTCCGTGTTCTTGTTACTGACCAAAAGAAAAACAGACTCTGGGGACGAGATTGAACCTCTGTGCCCAAAAGCAATAACATGGTGAAGAAAAACTTCTTTTGGGAAATTCATGACCTGTTAGGAATGAATTAACAGAGGTGGAAGAATTTACATACCTCTACTTCCTGAACTGTAGTCTGTTGGAGCTGGGACTGGATTACTTAACCCAGCCGTGGCCACTACTTGTGCTGCTATAGACTTTAGAGATCAAAAGGAGTTGGACGTTGAAGGCTGCTACAAATGACATGAAAATTAAGAAGATATCAAGTGTATATTCCTAGAAATGAATCAAAAACTGTAAATGTACAAAAGGGGTTAAGCCTCTTTCCCTTTCAAAATATAAGTTTGGTCTACAATGTTCTACAACAGCTTGCACTTCATGACTGAGGGGATTCCAGGAAATAATGTTCAGTTACAGAAGTGCTGGCCTAAAAAGAACTGACCTTGGAATTGACAGATTGATGACAATACCAAGGCAGTGGAATACATGCATATCTTGTCTTTCAATGGGTTACGTGCTTTAAACATTTTAAAATTGTTTGGCATTTATGATAAGCTTAATTGTACTATCTTGTCTACTGCTTATTGCTGCCGCAGTGAGTGACCCTGAAGCGAACCAACGAGGAAGCTCTCTAATCGGGAGGAGAACACATTTTTCTTTGAAACGCAAGGGATTGTCGTCAAATGCGCAAGGAATTGTGGTTACGCGCGAATGAAGGAAATAAAATGCGCGATATGATCATTAGAGCCTGCTCTGTTTTTCATTTCAAACTGCAGATAGTTTCAAGTCACACAACAAAAAATAACTGAAATTCAAAGTCGTTCAATGAAAAAGGCCACGAACTCGGAATGTTGGTGGAAACAAATCTTTTAATCACCTCTCCAATTCGCAGGTCTGTGCAATACATCGTTTCCGAGTTATTTGTCGAAGCGTTTCACGCAATTTTGTACATGTGGTTCACCAATATGGTGGCCTGTATTCAACGAAAACATCTGGAGTTCACGTTGCGATGAAGTCGCTTACTTTTTGCAACTGAGATAAACTACATGTGTATGAACACATCTCCTAATGTACTTGAAAGTCTTAAACATCTGAGATTCATAGGGATGGACAGTTTTTCAAGCAAATAGTTTTATATCGTGGTTTCACACAAGGTGACAATTTGGAAATTCAAAATACTGTATTTTCGAAACTTAAGACGTTATGGAACTGGGACCTTGAAAAAAGATTTATTTCTATGTAGGTCATCTTCAATCTCCTTCAGCTTAACATTCAGAAGGCCCTGCGATTTTGATGTTAGAATTTGAAGACGTCACTGTGAAAATCATGTATCGCTTTCTTTCTTCTCTCGAGTGGGGTCCAGAGGGAGGTCCAGTTGGGGGCCCAAGTTTTGTACTGTCCCTGCTCAAGGAAGACCTATTAAAATCTCCCTTCAATTCCATGCACAAACCGTCGTTAAATTACCGCAAGCATAATTGAACATCTTCCTTCCTCTCGGCAGCATTTCTACCATTTAGGTAAACTAGTTGCTAAAATAATAATGTGCAGAAGTCTGTTTTTCACAGGGCACCTTCACGATTAAGGCTGACAGGAGAAGTTGCTTTAAAGTTAACTAAAAAAATAGCTATGTACCCAAGTTGGTACAGGATTGGTCATGTGATGAGGACCACTCAGAATTGACTTAGTCTGGTTGGATGACGAAACCAAAGAATCTCCTATTGAAATAGCAGGGTTGGAGAGTACTGAACTTGAGACCAGTGGTGTATACATCGATAATTTAACCCCAATGATATCTGAAGCTTGCGTGGCCATTTTGATGTTTCAATTAATCGCTCAAAAGTGAAGGCTATGTTGATCAGTTGTTCATTTGAACAGGAAGGTTAATTTATTAGTGGATCTAAATTTTTAATTCTTGGTTAAGCCTTTTTCTTTTCAATCAAAAACCAATGTGCCTTTGTTTATATGCTAATGAGGGACGCACGCCAAAAACAAAGGATTCCGTTAAAATACGAATCTCAATTTTCGGTGCTGTTTTAGCAGAAAAAAAGTGCGTATTATACATGGGTAAATACGGTATGTGGCTGAATGGCGAATGAAGGCCACTGGCCACTTCCACCTAGGGTCAAAACAAGATACGAAACTTTAGTGAACACATTCAGGAATGAACACTGATAAAACATTGAAACAATTAATTTTTGTAATTAAAATTGGATGGCCGCAATGTTTAGTACCAGACAGCTGTGCTTTCGGAAAGGGACCACCATATAATTATGCATAAATACCATCATTGTTTTAGCAGGACCAGGCTCACATTGTCACCATGAACTTTACCTGTAGGTTTTGAACCAGATTCCAGGAAGACACTCTTTTTGTCACAATCAGTGTTGCAAACTTTCTTTCAAGATAAATTAATAGTGTTGGAATGAGTGGGGAAATTTCTTCCACAGAAAAAGAAAATGGCTATTTTGGTGTAAACAATGCATACCAGCCAGCGACTGTTCTCAATTTTCCCAGAAATTCGGAAAGACTGATCATAATTATCCTTCTTTGGTTCATCTGTCTTGGTATATTAATAGATCTAAAACTACACAAATTTTGAAGGAAACATAAAATTAATTCATACAGCATTAACAAATAATTGTGCACTTGTGATTGTTTGTTAGCAAAACAAAAAGAGGAAAATTATACAAATTTTTCCAATCCTTCAAAGAAAAAGTAAAACAGTTAAAATTCTTAGACAAATTGAGCTTGGTGTTTGACTTGAGACTGGCTAAGCTTGTTACAGGAATAACCTAATTCAACAAAATGCTGTGAGAAATGCATTTTTAACAGCCAAAACGGCCAAGTGTCGTGTGAAGTGGCATCTTGACCTCGCTGACTTCAACCAAAGGGATGGGAGCGAGCACCTTCACAATGCAATGTGATACAAATCTAGACACCAAAAACTTGTAATAATATTGATTCCCCAATACATTCTAAAACAGAAATGTCATTTAAGAATAATTAATACAGAAAAAAAGGATTCTTATTTAGAAAAGTGTACATGAATCAGTAGTCTGAAACATAATGTTCCACAGCATTACTATCTGTGATACACTAGAATAATAATAATAATTATACACACAGACCCACATACCTGACTGTTAGAACAACAATTTTTCTCATTCCTATCACCAAGACAAATTTCAGGGCAGATACCACACACCCCACAAACAACATCATCCAAACTTAAAATAATTTCAAAACTGTCAATAAAAGCCACTGTAGAGAAGATCCTTAGTATAAGCAAGCTGGTTGTCTGTTGGAGAGTTCTCCTAGTGTAAAAAGTAACATACAGATAGTTAAAGTTCAGCTTCTCCATGGATATGATGTGGGGCTCATAATTCTTAGGTAGGAAAGTCTTCAATATACACTGTTCAAAGTTCAAATTTTGTTTGGAAGTCTTTTATTTTAAAAAGGATTGTTTTATTGGTAGGGCCAAATAAACTCCTCTTTTCAAATTTATGTATATGTTTGTATCTAGGGATTTGAATAAACATGTATTGCATTGCACTGTATTGTATTAGGTACTGTATGGCAAGCCGTTTGTAGCAAAATTTAACCTTAGATATATATGTTCAATCCTTGAAATAAAGGTTTAATTTAAAGTCATAAAAGGCATTCAATGCAATCCAATCCTTAAATTTTATATGCAATGCAATACCGCAAATATTGATTCAATCCAATTCTGAAATTTTATTTCTAATGCAATACCACAAATATTGATTCAATGCAATCCTTAAATTTATATGCAATCCGAAAATATATGTTCAATCTTCCTGGGACGAGTGCAGTCATATAGAACCAGAGGTATAGAACAAAAGATGGCAGCAGAATGAGAAGAAAAATTTGAGATAGAAGTTGAGTTTCCCAAATTTCTAGGAGAACTTGTGGATAGAACCGAGACAATATTTGAGAACTTTGACACAGAAGCTGCAGAAACGCAGGCGGAAGTTCTTGATCAAACAATTAGCCTGCATTGCTCGATGAAAGAGTGTTGCAACCCTAGACACGAGGGACAAGGAAAATCTCGATTCCATCGCTGGGGCCTTAGTAGATGTGCTTAATGTGCTTTCTCGCCGGACTATCACTCCGTCTACTGTGGCTGCGGATTCAGGTACAATAGATAGGGATAAAGGAAAAAATCCCGGAAGACCATCTCTCAAAATTCCTGTTGAGGTGCTAGAAGAACTGCGAGGACTGGGAATTCACTCGGAGTTTCGAGGTGGACAGTTAACAGATGAGTAGCAGAGTATAGTTTATAGGATATGAGGGGCTTTGAACGAATTACTTGATGAAAGACTCAACCGGATCATTCAAGATTACATAAACAACCATGGGAGTGCGTCTAAATGAAACATAATTTAGCCGGTTACCTGAAATCTTTTGGGTTACGGATTCAACGTCAAAGAGTCAGACAAAGGTTGGCGAAGCTAGATCCCGAAAATAATGCCTTAAGATGGGGTGCTACCATACAGCGCAGGAAGTACAATCTGCCTTGGCCAAACTCACTTTGGCATCTTGATGGATGTCGCAATCCCGACTGCTACGTACTTATCGATCGGGAGACGCAGTTTCTACCTCAGAACCACGATTGTAAAATTAGATGGATTTCTTTATTCATCTTCGATTACAGTCAATATCATGGCACGTGGCGGAAAAACTACAACAGCGAAATGAACACTGAAATAAGAAACCTAGCTTAAATGAAAGAAGAAAAAATGGAACAAATAAAAAAGAAACATTGGAAAGTAAAGTCACTTACGTTGTCCAACTCCTAGCGGTATAGGATAAACAGAAGAACGAAAAACTTAAAACAGATGGTTTGCTCAAAAACTCCCTTTGTGATAGAAAAACTCCAAAGACTGAACTAGAAAAACTGCCTGCCCACTTAAGTTATCCTATTACGTTAATCACTTGCTAAATCAATGCAAATTAATAAAACGGAAACAAGCGTGACTCGCGCGACAATGGACATCACTCATTTATTAGGTGGAAGCTGGTATATCAAGGTTGCATAGACGGGTTTTCTAGAAGAATAATCCTACTATAATGTAGTCCCAATTATAGAGCCGAAACAGGTCTGGGATTGAAAAGGAATGTTGTGCTAAGTAGCATGTGGATGTGTCTGTGTCAAGTGAGTTCAAGTGAGTTTGGGTTCGATTCCCACCTGGGTCAGAGATTTTTCTCTGTCATAAGGTGTTGCATAAGAAGTTCCTGATGCTGTGGATCAGCGAAGGTTCTTCATCCATCATATGCACACAGTAGCGTTGGCCTCCATCAAGATGCCAAAGTGAGTTTGGCCAAGGCACCTTGTACTTCCTGCACTGTATGGTAGCACCCCATCTCAAGGCATTATTTTCGGGATCTAGCTTCGCCAACCTTTGTCTGACTCTTCGACATTGAATCTGTAACCCAAAAGATTTCACGTAACCGGCTATTATGTTTCATCTAGACGCACTCCCATGGTTGTTTATGTAATCTTGAATGATCTGGTCGAGTCTTTCATCAGGTAATTCATTCAAAGCCCCTCATATCCTATAAACCATACTCTGCAACTCATCTGTTAACTGTCCACCTCAAAACTCCGAGTGAATTCCCAGTGAATTCTCCAAGTGAATTCCCAGTCCTTGCAGTTCTTCTAGCATCTCAACAGGAATTTTGAAAGATGGTCTTCCGGGATTTTTTCCTTTATCCCTATCTATCGTACCTGAATCCGCAGCCACAGTAGACGGAGTGATAGTCCGGCGACAAAGCACATTAAGGACATCTACTAAGGCCCCAGCGATGGAATCGAGATTTTCCTTGTCCCTCGTGTCTAGGGTTGCAACACTCTTTCATCGAGCAATGCAGGCTAATTGTTTGATCAAGAACTTCCGCCCGCGTTTCTGCAGCTTCTGTGTCAAAGTTCTCAAATATTGTCTCGGTTCTATCCACAAGTTCTCCTAGAAATTTGGGAAACTCAACTTCTATCTCAAATTTTTCTTCTCATTCTGCTGCCATCTTTTGTTCTATACCTCTGGTTCTATATGACTGCACTCGTCCCAGGAAGATTGAACATATATTTTCGGATTGCATAAAAATTTAAGGATTGCATTGAATCAATATTCATGGTATTGCATTACATATAAAATTTGAGAATTGGATTGAATCAATATTTGCGGTATTGCATATAAAATTTAAGGATTGGATTGCATTGAATGCCTTTTATGACTTTAAATTAAACCTTTATTTCAAGGATTGAACATATATATCTAAGATTAAATTTTGCTACAAACGGCTTGCCATACAGTACCTAATACAATACAGTGCAATGCAATACATGTTTATTCAAATCCCTAGATACAAACATATACATAAATTTGAAAAGAGGAGTTTATTTAGCCCTACCAATAAAACTATCCTTTTTAAAATAATGTCTAGGGTTCCAACACTCTTTCATCGACATAAGAAGGCTAATTGTTTGATCAAGAACTTCCGCCTGCGTTTCTGCAGCTTCTGTGTCAAAGTCCTCAAATATTGTCTCGGTTCTATCCACAAGTTCTCCTAGAAATTTGGGAAACTCAACTTCTATGTCAAATTTTTCTTCTCACTCTGCTGCCATCTTTTGTTCTATACCTCTGGTTCTACATGGCTGCGCTCGTCCCAGGAAGATTGAACATATATTTTCGGATTGCATATAAATTTAAGGATTGCATTGAATCAATATTTGTGGTATTGCATTATGTATAACATTTAAGAATTGTATTGAATCAATATTCGTGGTATTGGATTAAATATAAAATTTAAGGATTGGATTGAATCAATATTTGCGGTATGGCATTGCATATAAAATTTAAGAATTGGATTGCATTGAATGCCTTTTATGACTTTAAATTAAACCTTTATTTAAAGGATTGAACATATATATCTAAGATTAAATTTTGCTACAAACGGCTTGCCATAGTACTGATTTTGGTACTGAACATGGGACAAATAAATACAAATATAAATTTTCACCAAAGAAAAGAATGGACTTCAGGCTACCTATGTTATATGAAAAATGGAACAGCCAATTTTATGCGATAAAAATAAAATTATTGGCTTTTCTCCAGTGTTTGCACCCTGGCATACATGATGGTATTTCATAGTGAATTAGCATGAAACCCTGATACCATCATATAGCTGCTATTGCTATGGTGTATATGTAATTCATTATTGTTCTTAAAAAAGAGAATAGTTTCTGACAAATCTCTCTGCTTTTCATTCTGAGGACTGGCAGTTTTGACAGGATCACATTGCCAAGGGGATGCCCTCTTTAAAAATATTCTCTAGATTCAAGCAAGACATCCAGAGATATCAAAACTTTGTCGCAAATGTTAAAAAGTCCTGATAATGCAAAAGGACAATAATTATTATAAGAGACAATTGAACACCTTAAATTTCGCATTGGCAGTGCCATTTGAATCTTCATGAATATATGCTTAATAAAATTTTCCCCCAAAGGAAAATAGTCCCACCAGACTAATCTTGTTGGCTTTCTGGGTGAGACTGGGTTGTGGATTCACTGGTACTCCAGTGGTAAACAAGACGTTTAGTCTCATCGTGGCAGACATTGGATAAAGAAAACAAACACACCTCAATTGCAAGTTATAGTAAAATACATAGACCATACATGGATAGACCATAGATTTATCTGTGGACGAAAACTGCTCCAAGGAAGAGAATAGTAAATGATCGAAGGTGAAGGCAGTGTGCTCTTACCTCTTGATGAGAACTGGCGACAATCTTTAGCGGTGCAGATATACCCACTCTTGCTCTTGCCTCTTTTTTTACATGGCAAAATCCAAGTGGGTTACTTGCTATGGGAAATCCAAACACAGCAAAGGACTGCTCAGATACTTGAACCACAGCTAGGAAGAGTGCAAGAAGGTAGCGACGAAACAACCTCTCGCAATTTCGTTCCGACAGTGTCACTGCACGGGTAATCAGAAGTGTTGGGATAGTACATGGCCACAGCAATTGAGTTTTCAGGGTTTTTATCCAACATTACATGATCGCATTCCAATTGCGAGGCTTTATCACTGTTCTTGTGAACAGACCGCACAATGGGACATTCCATTTTTTATCCGCACCCCCCCTATGGAAGGCATTTTTTTGAAATGTCAAGAAGGACCCTGTCGGAATCTGGATTTTCTGCTTCAGTTTACGGGGTCGGAATCGGGAGTCTTTGTTCTATACAAAAACGGGCCTGTCGGAATCAAGCTTCAGAGTAAAAGGGGCCTGTCGGAATCTAACTTCAGAGGTGAAAGGGACCTGTTGGAATCTGATTTCAGAGCAAAAGGGACCTGTCGGAAAAATGCCTTCCATAGGGGGGGGTGCGGATAAAAAATGGAATGTCCCAATCTTGCACTCTTCGCGCGTGCACAACCACTTGTCGCCGCTACTGGTTACAAAACATCGATCGTCCCGTGGGGTAACGGTTGTTCGGCAAGAAAAGACTCCCTAGTACACTTCGACAACAGCTGGGCTGGCTGACTCGGCTTTTTTCGAGGCCCAATAAATTTTCCTCCAAGAAAGAAGTTGCATTTTTTACAGGTCGGTGGCTTGGAGCGGTTGAAGTACTTTTCTTGCCACTGCGGACATGAGCCTCGACCACGCTGCTCATTTCAGGTTTGGAGCGCCCGAGCAAATATATCGATGAGAAGGAAAACTCCGGCAACAGCGACCGATAGGGAACATACACGAAACGGAAATAAATACACGGACTTGCCGAGACGTTTCATTGGATAACCAGCGAACCACGAAAACCGGAAAAGACGGCCATCCAATAACAGATGAGCTTGAAGGCGCACTTTGCACTGTGCGAAAAATCCACTGTGCAGCCAAATAATTGTTGGTTTTTAGTATTTGACTACAGTGTATTGGGTGGCCAATCACAGCGCGGGATTTGTTTGCCAAATTTATGAAACACGCACGTTTTCATATTTACGCATCACTTATATCATTCCTTGGACCTATAAGCGATCGAGATCACTTTGAAGTTAACTTGCTAAAGCTGCCAAACAAAGATTGGACATCAAACAAATCAGGACAGCAGGGAATGGAGATTTCTAAACAAGTTTTTTGGTGTGCATTATTTGGTGGAATCGGAGGTATGGTTTTCACCGCGTTGCTGTTCAAGATTTGGGAAACGAGTGGTAGACGACAAGAACGAGATGACGGAGAGAACAGGAATGAAACTACTAGAAGACCACAAAATTCTGCCAGGTTTCGGCAGTGCACTAAATTGCCACAGGAGCAAGATGAGAGGTGAGCACATTTTTGCAACGTTTGTGAGCTAGCAGATTCTTTTTTGATGTTAAAATTCTTCGATTTTCACTAGGCTGCGAGCAATCACCCGTTTTTTTTTTTCGACGATCTTGTGAGAAAGCGCTCAGTTGGTTTCATTTAATACGATGTTAATCCCTGTATTAAGCTCCGTATGCAAGGATGCTAATTTTGAAGGTATTTTTATACCTTTTTTGACTTCCGTAGTCTTTAGGGAGTTTAAAAAATTAGCACGCAACGTTTTTGAGCCGCGGACCGGAACCGGAAATTAACATTACGCATGGCAGGACAGTAGTGTCTCCAGTGTCTCCCAGATTTTTAAACTAATCATCTCAAATGGAGGAAAGATACTAAGCAACATAAAGGTGGAAGTGATAAGACAAGTTAAAAAGGAAAGCAGCTCACTTCCAGTTGCTGTCCGCGCCTCAATTGAAATCCCTAGTAATTAGCCCACGAACACAGACGTATTCGCGCCAGTCCATTGCAGCGCGAGTATAAAAAACACCTCTGCATTTCATTTAGGCCCAGTTTGCGTTAGAATCCTCTTGCAACATTACTGTGTTATGGCTGACGCGCAAGCTCCAGTTGAAGCTGCTGTTCCCGCCGCTCAAGCCCTGGTTCAAGTGCCTCCGGTTGCCGCAGCTTATGTTGAGAATCCTCAGCAAAATCAAGCTCCTTTGCAGGTGTAATTTTTGCTGGTTTTACTGCTTGGTTTTTCCCTGGCTGGTGTTCGCCCTTTCGCCTTTCCCTCCCCTTTCCTGTGCACGTGGCTGCTTGTTGGCACCATTTTTTCGATAGTTTTCGTCCCCTCGTTTTTATTTTATCTTTTGTACGCCTATGTTTCGCTTCGGCCGATTTGGCTATTTGGCTCGGTTCTTGTCCCCTTTTGCACACCTTTTGTTTATCATGTCAGTGTGCTTCGCCTCGAAAGCACCGGGTTTCTGTAGTGCTTTCTTTTTGGCTCCCTTCTCCGTTGCACACGCTTTATTTGTTATTTGAATGTGCTTCTCCTCGCAATTAAAACACCGGGTTTGCGTAGTGCTTTTCTCTTCGGCTCCTATCTCCCTTGCACACGTTTGTTATGTAAGTGTGCTTCGCCTCGTAAACTTCGGTTTTGGGTAGTTCTTCTCTCTTCAGTTCCCTTCCCCTTTTTGCACACGTTTGTTTGTTTTCCGGGTGCTTCGCCTCGCAAACCATGATGTTTCGCAGTGCTGTCTTTCTTTCGCCCCTTTGGGATTTTGTTCGCTTATCCGATCTCTGTACTTTATGGTATTTTTTGTTTCGCGTATTTCGCCTTTCAAGCGCAGGGTTTGCGCGGTGCATTCCCTCCCTTCCCTGTTACTTGTATGATTTCTTATAATTAGTTTCTTTTCTTTCCGCTATCTTGTGTTTTCGAATATTATGCCTCTCGACGGGTTTTTGTTTAGTCCTTTTCTCGCTGTCTTCCCGTTACCTCGCGTACTTTATTAGTTTGCTTAATACGTTCTTCCTTCGCCTCGCAATCCACCAATGGTTTTGTGTAGCACTTTCCTCTCCCCATTTATTTTAGTTTCTGCGTGCTTATTTGGTTTTATTGTTTTCAAAAGTTTTTTTATTTCCCAGTTTGGCCGCGCATATTTTTGGCCTTTGTCCAGTACTATTCCCCTGACGCCTTCATTGTTTTTGTTTTGCACGCCTTAGATTTTTGGTACTTCCTGGTCTTCATGCTTTTTGCCCTTGTCTCCCCTCGTTTTGTTTCTATTTTAGTGTTCTGTAAATTGTTGTGTCTTTGTGTTCCCTCCACGTTTTGCGGCACCTTTTTGTTTCTGTAATATTGTAATTTTTTCTCGCACTCTTTTCTCTTTTTTACGTTTCTTTTTCCTTTCCAATGGTAGCCTGAAAATGTATCTACTGCCCCAGTAAAATTACCGACGCTCAGGCTGCCATCCCTTAGGTGGGTTCTTGCGTCTTTTTTCCCTTCTGCGATTATCCTTTGTGTTTTGTTTTGCCGTTTTCCCGCTCGAGGGCTGGCAGCCTGTTGATATTTTTATTCACGCCCTCTCTGGGGAAACTTTGCACAGCTTTAGAGCCGGCTTGGCCATCACTTTAGCCCTTTCGGGTGGTCAGCTTGCAGATATTATGGAGCATGTGGGTTGGCGCTTCGCTCCCACAGCTTCTCACTATTTAAAAGTTGCGCAGGTTCTACGTCCCGGAGGTCCTTCAGAGTTATTAGGGAGCTTAAGCAACGACAACGGCGACGGCAACGAGAATGTCATCTCAAAATATAAATTTGCGTTATTTTAATCGCTTCGTGACTATTTCAACGTTTTTAATATGACAAGGGTGTGATATTTCTTCAAAGATGACACTCGTTGGAACGGCACTCCATTTTGAGAGAGAAAATGAAAATTTATCCTCAAGTGCTGACGTTCTTCATAAAACCAAAAACTTTGCTATTTCACGTTGTTGTTTTGCCGACGACGGCAACGAAATGGACAAAAGTGAAAAACGCATGTGCAGGGCATGCAAAGCTATTGTTTTTACCCACTAAGTATGCAAATTCGTGACGTTCTCGTTTACGTCGCCGTTGTCGTTGCTCAAGCTCCCTAATAGGGACCTCAAGATCTACGACGGCGATGTTGACGAAAACGTCACCTCAAAGTAGAACTTTGCTGTAGTAAAAGTCTTTCGCGATTATTCCACCTCGTTCACTTCGTACAATGTGGGCGAAGTATCCGAAAAATAAATTGGTACGAGCGGTTTCAGACTGAAAATAGAGAATGAGAGATTCTCTGTTGCATGCTCACGTTGTCGTCAAAACCTAAAATTTGGTGATTTCACGTCGTCGTCAAGCAGAGAACCGGAAAATTATGAGCTAAGATCCTGGCTGCCCGTGCAGCACGATTATTTATGCTCTTTTAACCAATGATATCATTGTTTTGTGGCGTTTTCGTCGACGTCGTCGTCGTAGATCTTAAGCTCCCTATTATCTCGTCACGACTCTTCTGCCCAAGCCCTGGCAGACTCTTACACTGATTTGATCAGCCTCCTCCATTTCACTGTCTCCTTTCCCACCGGCGTTTCGAGTTAGTTTGAGTTTTGACTGGTTGGGAGTTTTTCTAGTTTTAGTGTGGGATCTGATGTGTGTGATGTTTAAGCTTTGGCGTTCTTCTAGAGTCTTAAAGGTCGTATTTAACGTTGGGCTCCTTAGTGCGGGAACATATCTCCATCTCTTATTTGCGAGCATGAAAGGGACTGTCGCAAATAGTATCCTATTTCCGGCGGTCAATAGCTGAACAAGTATACCACTACTAAAAAAGGGGCAATTACATTGTGATACAGGACGTTTACTATTCAATATTTTATGGATAATATCGACTTAACAATCAGAGTTAAAATGTTGACCAAGTTTTAAGTCTACCGTCCCTGCAGTTAGCATAACGAGCCATTCTGTTTTGGTTCGCTCACGAGATTTGCGTAAATTATACCATAGTTAGCTACTAACTATGATTATACATAAATACTTTCCGTTTTAAGGTACAATTAAAGTGATATATCAAAAACAAACAAATTATGTTCAGGTGATAACAGTTAATAAAAAGAAATAAGATTAAGTAAGTTACTAGTAAGTTGGCTCAAGGAGTGCATTCAAGAGTCTAAATTAAATCTTTCTTCATGCAACGTTTGAAGTCCTTCCAACTTCTGTTCACTGTATAAGGAGTTCCGTTTGAAGTCCTTTAGTGCTGGTTTCAACTTGTGTGCACTATCGAGTTTCAAAGATTTTTTTGAAGTGAAAAGCCAACGCCCCATACGAATTAACGCCTATAACGTGATGATAACGAATGAGATTGTAAATTTTTGCCACGATTTAGGAAACCAAGAGATGCATGTGCACGTGTCCGCAAAGGAGAATTCCGATTTTTTCCGAGCATCCTCATGTCCATGTCAGTTTATTTTATGCGTAGAATTAATCACTTGTTTCCTTTCCTTTTTTTTCACACAGGGATGGTCACATGAAACGCAGTAAGCGTGACAACATGCCAATCAGTAGTTATATTTAAGGCCTTGGGTCATCTTTCATGCTTCGCTAATCAAGAAAAGGAAATCATCCACGTAAACAAAGCAGCTGGAAAAAACCTATGAAAAATAATTTGTAATGGAACACAACGTGGTGAATTAAAATTTCATATGAAGAGAATACTCACGTAAAATAACTGAATTCTTCCTTCGGGCTTCTCGAGGCCTTTATGCTCGTGTGCCACTTAAGGACGTTCGCGCCCAAACCGTTCCCACGTACAGATTTTTTTAAAACTTGCCACGCAGAAAGGTAATGATCTACTTTGGTCAAAAAGGCAAAAAATGGGGAGGGGGGGGGGGGGGTCACCGTGCTCCTTTTCGAGAAGAGGAGATTGCGTTATTTTAAGACGACCTTAGCTTACAACTGTCAGCAATAAACAAGCTACATTAGTGAAATTTAGATCAGATAAACGAACTCAATTCAACATAAATAATGTAACTAAACAAACTTTTGCAGCTGTCGTCTTTTTCTGAGGTGAAATAGACCTTGAAAAACGATACATATTAGTCTAAGAAAGAAAACATCGATCGCACGAGAGCATAAAACTTCTCACGTACACATTTTTTTTTTTTTTGGTTTTTTGTTAAAATGGACAAAATTAGGGCAGGAAGTGATCTAAGGAAAGAAAAATCGGGGTCACCGAGCATTCAAGAGAGTAAAATCACTGCGAGGTTCTCA
>NC_090877.1:22035144-22052644 GCF_036669935.1 Montipora foliosa | reverse complement strand
TTTCCTTATCACCATAATTATATTTGTAGACTTCAAACTGTACTTAACAGTCAAACGTTCAATAACACTAGGCATCAACAAAGCTGAAGAATTTCACAGTTTTCAAAGCGTATCCCGACAAGTGAAGCTTTGGTGTAAAGCTCGCCATTTTTCTTTTCTGGCTTCAGCATAAAATCTCTTTAGTACATATGAATTCGCCAACTTGTCCTTCGCGTCGATGACACGAGTGACTCTTCGTCTACCTTTCTTTCCTTGAGATACTCTCTAAATACGTTGAGTGCAACTTTTGTTCCTTTCTTAGTATTCTCACTGTTCTTTCGATCTACTAAAGATGTCGAATCATTCTCTGACAGCTCGGGGAACCGATCTCCCATTTTCTCACAAGAGCGTGATGTCAACTGCGCATGAGCAGAATATTATTTGCAGCAAAACACTTATTTGTAGGCAGTTATTTGCAGGTCACCTGGTGGGCTCTCGGCCAATGAAAAGGAAGGACAAAATCGATCGAATGATAACCTATGATTTCGGGTTTCAGGCGGATCAAGTTCTTATTTACAGGGTGCTTAGTGAGAAATCTGCCTCGAAATGTTCTTAAAATTTGTTTCAGACAGAAATATTATACATTATACATTATACATTACTAGAGGATTAACCTGCACCCGGCAAATAGCCTGGGCCCGGTTGATCAAAAGCTGATTAACTTAATCCAGGATTAGCGTACCAACATTGTTTTCACGTTTCAACTTTTTTTGGTGGGAAAGTCATTTGTGTTATTTTTGCCTTTTTCAAGATTGATTGTCTTTTAATGTAAAGTTTTGCCCAAGCTCAGGACGTTGAACAGCATTTGGGACTATAGAGAAATAAACTCCTTGGTTAATTTTTAATCTGGGATTAGCCTTAATCTGCTTTTGAACAAACCAGGCCCTGAGATTCTGGTTTACGTTTTTGTTTTGCTGTTCTGATTCGCTTATAGGCCCTTCCAGCCTAAACCAGGCAGGCCGACCCAAAGGCTAACAAACATAGACCACACTACACCGTAATCTCCGCACCCTACTCTCCGTGAGCAGTGTTTGGGTTAACTTCTCACATGATCAACAACAGCGGTAGAGGAACGGGCCTTCGTTTATTAGTGCTCCTACAGGGTCAAACCCACGACCTCCATCCCGCACAGTAGTGGCAGTGAAAAAAAAAATTTTAACACATCTCGTCAACACTTAAGAAGGAATAGTGAATGTAGGCTAAGGATGTATCAAGTATGTGTTATTCAAATTTGGGCGCCATTATGCAAAGGGTCATGACCTGCTAGGAATGAATTAACAGTAGTTGGAAAGAATTTTACATGACCTCTACTTCCTGAACTGTAGTCTGTTGTAGCTGGGATGGATTACTTAACCCAGCCCGTGGCCACTGCGTTGCGATGCTATAGACTTTAGAGATGAAAAGGAGTTGGACGTTGAAGGCTGCTACAAACTGACATGAAATTAAGAAGATATTTAGTGAGGAGTTTGCAGAAGCTATTCACGCAATTATTGATACTGTGAGTACACCAATACGGTGGCCGGTATTCAACGAAAAACATCTGGAGTTTCACGTTGCGCTGAAGTCGCTTACTTTTTCGCAACTGAGATCAAATAGAACTCATCTCCTAATGTACTAAAAAGGCTCAAACATCATGAGATTCATAGGGATGGACATTTTTTCAACCAAATAGCTTTATATCGTGGTTTCACACAAGGTGACAATTTAGAAATTCAAAATACTGTATTTTCGAAACGAAAGACGTTATGGAACTGGGACCTTGAAAAAAGATTTATTTCTATCTAGGTCATCTTCAATCTCCTTCAGCTAAACATTCAGAAGGGCCTTGCGATTTTTAGATTTTAGAATTTGAAGACGTCACTGTGAAAACCATCTATCGCTTTCTGTCTTCTCTCGAGTGGGGTCCAGAAGGAGGTCCAGTTGGGGGCCCACGTTTTGTACCGTCCCTGCTTAAGACCTATGAAAATCTCCCTTCAATTCCACGCACAAACCGTCGTTAAATTACCGCAAGCATAATTGAACATCTTCCTCCCTATCGGCAGCATTTCTACCATTTAGGTAAACTAAATGCTAAAAAAATAATAATGTGCACCTTCACGATTAAGGCTGACAGGAGAAGTTGCTTTGAAGTTAACTAAAAAATAGCTATGTACCTGAGTTGGTACAGGGATTGGTCATGTGATGAGAACCACTCAGAATTGACGTAGTCTGGTTGGATGACGAAACCAAAGAATCTCCTATTGAAATAGCAGGGTTGGAGAGTACTGAACTTGAGACCAGTGGTGTATACATCGATAATTTTAACGCCACTGATATCTGAAGCTTGCGTGGCCATTTTGATGTTTCAATTAATCACTCAAAAGTGAAGGCTATGTTGATCAGTTTGTTCATTTGAACAGGAAGGTTTAATTTATTAGTGGATCTAAATTTTTAACTCTTGGTTAAGCCTTTTACTTTTCAATCAAAAACCAATGTGCCTTTGTTTATATGCTAGTGAGGGACACACGTCAAAAACAAAGGATTCCGTTATAATACGCATCTCAATTTTCGGTGCTGTTTAGCAGAAAAAAGTGCGTATTATACACGGGTTAAATACGGTATGTGGCTGAATGGCGAATGAAGGCCGCTGGCCACTTCCACCTAGGGTCAAAACAAGATACGAAACTTGAGTGAACACATTCAGGAATGGAACACTGAATAAAACTGTTACATTTGCAACAATTAATTTTTGTAATTAAAATTGGATGGCCGCAATGTTTAGTACCGACAGCTGTGCTTTCGGAAAGGGACCACCACATAATTATGCATAAATACCATCATTGTTTTAGCAGGACCAGGCTCACCACTGTCACCATGAACTTTACCTGTAGGTTTTGAACCAGATTCCAGGTAGACACTCTTTTTGTCACATTCAGTGTTGCAAACTTTCTTTCAAGATAAATTAATAGTGTGTGGAATGAGTGGGGGAATTTCTTCCACAGAAACAGAAAATGGCTTGGCTATTTTGGTGTAAACAATGGGTTCCAGCCAGCGTGTTCTCAATGTGCTCAGAAATTCTGAAAGACTGATCATATCCTTCTTTGGTTCATCTGTCTTGGTATAATAGATCTAAAATACACAAATTTGTGCAGGAAAACATAACATTAATTCATACAGAATTAACAAATAATTGTGCACTTGTGATTGTTTGTTAGCAAAAAAAAAAAAAAGAGGAAAAATATACAAATTTTTCCAATCCTTCAGAGAAAAAGTAAGACAGCTAAAATTCTTAGACAAATTCAGCTTGGTGTTTTGACTTGGGGTAAGCTTGTTACAGGAATAAACTAATTCAACAAAAATGGGGTACTTTCGTTTCCATCAGGATGTTTCTGTGAGAAATGCATTTTTAACAGCCAAAACGGCCAAGTGTCGTGTAAAGTGGCATCTTGACCTCGCTGACTTCAACCAAAGGGATGGGAGCGAGCACCTTCACAATGCAATGTGATACAAATCTAGACACCAAAAAACTTGTAATTGAGTACCCCAATACATTCTAAAACAGAAATGTCATTTAAGAGAATAATTCATACAGAAAAACAAGATTCTTATTTAGAAAAGTGTACATGAATCAGTAGAAAAGTAATATTCATTACAATCTGTTAGAAATTATGGGTACGAGGTTGAGCAAAATATCGTGATTTGTCAGTGTTGAGCAATCAATTATTTTGCCGAAGTCGAAGGCTTAGGAAAATAATGATCTGCGAGGACACTGACAAACTCACCATATTTTGCGATAACCGAGGTCATAATAATTGTTTTATCATTCGATCACCGAGTTGTTTTTTTTGGGGTCTTATGCAGTTATGGCATAAAGACCCCTAAGTCAGAGTGCAAATCTTGTCAGTAGGGAGCTTTAGCAACGACAACGGCGACGGCAACGAGAGAACGTTACAAATTTGCATATTTCCGTGGGCAAAAAAACAATAGCTTTGCACGCCCTGCACGTGCTTTTTTTCGTTTTTTGTCCATTTCTTTGCCGTCGTCAGCAAAGCAACAACGTGAAAATAACCAAGTTTGAGGTGTTATGAGAACGTCAGCACTTGGAGATAAATTCTCATTTTTCTCCCCTAAATTAAGGGCCGCTACTAACGGTTTCATTCCTGAGGGGACTGCCCACACCTTTGTCTTATTAAAAGGTTGAAATAGTCGTTAAGTGATCGCAATAACGTGAACTTATGTTTTTTATAATATGACGTTCTCGTTGCCGTTCCAGTCGTCGTTGCTAAAGCTCCCTAGTATGTGGTACTAGTAATTGCGAGGTCATTGTTTTCAAGTGTCGGCCATTGCTTCTAGCGTTCGTTGTTTGCAAATAAATCTGCGGTCGTTTTCCCTGTTTTGGGAAAAATTTGAAGAGTTTTTCCGTCGCAAATTAGTTGTAAGGTAAGTTATTTGTGTTTCAAAATTGATCTGTCGTGCTGTTTCAGATTGGTTTTCTTTCTTTCATTTCGAAAATTAACTATCCTAGCCTGCCTGTTGTTTGTTCTTTTTTATTCATCCAGGTGACGTCGCTGAGTGGAATCGATACGGGAGTTGTTTACTCTCGCAAGCCAACATATTTAGACTCGGCTTGTGTTTAGTGCGGATTGCACTGAAGCTAAGACGCTTTCGCAAGCCCACATTCATTGGCTCGAAATCCGTTGCGCGCACCACATACCTCACAAGTATCTCACAAGCTATCACAAACCAGTATTTTATCGGCTTGAAATGTCGGTGTGGGGTTACATCCCAAACTGAAAGAGTTATTGTACTCTAAAAAATAGTGGCATTGAATAAGAGTTTTGCACTCTCAAAGAATAGTATTTCGTACTCTTCTTACTGTTGTCTGCTACTAGCCGCCAGCATGGGAACAACAATCGAACAATACCGGTCAAGGATCGGCTGTCACAACAATTTTGTGAAAGTCAAGGATGCATTTTCAGGTGTGCGCGAGGGCGATTTTGGAATACGATGCTTATGATGTTTTACTTAAATGTGTTTTACTTGCCAACATTAAAACAAGTTGTTGGACATTACAAGTCGTGTAATGAGGTGATGTTTTGGTTTGCACAAATGATGTGCTACAATGTTTATATCCCATTGCTTATAAGGCAAGCAAATGATGTGGAGGAAAATCCAGGTCCTACAATATATTTGATATCATTGATCCAACAACCACTGTGTCCGCTGACTCTAGTCAAGGAAGTGAAACAATCTTTGGTGTGAATGCTGGTAAAGTAATGTGTAGCAATGTCACTTCCTGGTATTATACCATCAAATACAAGAGTATTTAGTTTGTGGACTAATTCTACTTTGAACAATATTTTGGTTATTGGAAATAATCTATACAGTTCTATAAGATGTTCTGTGCGAACAAATGACTATTTGCTGTTAACTGATGTTCCAGACATGGTTTCAATATTTGATAGAGTGTATTTATTGCAATATAGTGTATTAATGCCATTAGTTAAAACAAACAACAATTGTAATTCCGTTGAGAGTTTGAAAATACTCCTAGAAGTGAATTTCTAGAGACATATATGGACCAATGTTTGATGTCATGAACAAACTTCCAGTAAATGACTCACTATACACCCTTTTTAATAAGTCTAATATATGCCGTTTTCCGCTAATGACGTCGAACTCTTGCTTTCAAATTTTATTTAGAAATGTACAAAGGCCTAAAACTTTTCTGATTTCTTTTCTTTTTTTGAGCCTTTGTACATTTCTGAATAAATTTTAAAGCATGAGAGTTTGACGTCATTAGCGGAAAACGGCATATATTAGACTTATTAAAAGGGTGTGTATTGTAATGAATACACTTTATCAAATATTGAAACCATGTCTGGAACATCAGTTATCAGCAAATAGTCATTTGTTTGCACAGAACATGTTATAGAACTGTATAGATTATTTCCAATAACCAAAATATTGTTCAAAGTAGAATTAGCCCACAAACTAATATCTTGTATTTGGTGGTATATCATAGCAGTATGTGACATTGCTACACATTGCTTCCAGCATTCACACCAAAGGTTGCTTCATTCATTCCTTGACTAGAGTCAGCGGACACAGTGGTTGTTGGATCAATGATGTCAAACATTGTAGGACCTGGATTTTCCTCCACATCATCACCTGTATTTTTAGGTATTGCTGCTATGCTGTGTGTACCATCAATGTTTATTACTGCTACTCCAGTAGATGCTGCTAGTAACACTGTTGGAATCTCAGGATTCATTGGAGCATGTCTATAGGTTTTTTTTACTACAGTGTGGTAAAGTGTTTTAATCAAATGGCTTTTCCCAGCACCACCACCTCCAGTTATAAACAAATAAAACTGTTCAACATTTTGTGACTTCAGACTGTTGAGGTTTTCATTTTATTTCTAGTCCATGAAAGCACCCTGTTGTAAGCTTTAGGTTGCGTTTTTTATTATGTAATGATCTACATGTAACTGATCGACGTAATTGGTCATCAGATATTTCTCTTGGCTGTTTATACATTGTTACTGGTGATGGACTGATTTCCAGTAGTGTGGGGATTTGCACCAAGCTCTGAGAGAGTACTTGTTCATTGAACGCCTCATCTAGTGATGATTCATCTTAGAATTCTAGTTGAATTTCAGCATTCTTTTGATCATTTATAAGATCATATGAATGTATGACAGTGCCATGCTTGTTTCTTAGCCAATCTAGTGCTTCTGTTACTGGTAAATAGCTGATAGAGATGATGTAGCGTGCAGCAAGAGTTGTCTAAACTGTGCAAAAATGATTAAGAGAAAATTTTAGTGGCAAGTCATCGATGTAAAATTCTGAACAGGTCTGAAATTTGAAGCATACTTAAGGAACTCATTTCACACTGCTGCATTGTTATGGCAAATTTTGAACCAATCACGCATGGTAAAAGTGAGACCGTAGTACCAAATTCTGTAAGGGCTGAATGGAGTTAAGCTAAGCATAAGACCCCAAGTACGCATCACGAGTGACTCTTCGTCTACCTTCTTTTCCTTGAGATACTCTCTAAATACGTTAAATGCAACTTTTGGTTCCTTTCTTAGTATTTTCACTGTTTCTTTCGATCTACTAAAGATGTCAAATCATTCTCTGACAGCTCGGGGAACCGATCTGGCATTTTTCTCACAAGAGCGTGATGTCAACTGCGCATGAGCAGATATTATTTGCAGCAAAACACTTATTTGTAGTCAGTTATTTGCAGGTCACGTGGTGGGCTCTCAGCCAATGAAAAGGAAGGACAAAATCGATCGAATGATAACCTATGATTTCGGGTTTCAGGCGGATCAAGTGTTCTTATTTACAGGGTGCTTAGTGAGAAATATGCCTCGAAATGTTCTTAAAATTTGTTTCAGAAATATTACATTACATTATACATTATACATTACTAGACGATTAACCTGCACCCGGCAAATAGCCTGGGCCCGGTTGATCAAAAGCTGATTAACTTAATCCAGGATTAGCGTAAACATTTGTTTCACGTTTTTAACTTTTTGGTGAAAGTCTATTTTGTTTATTTTTGCTTTTCAAGATTGATTTCTTTTAATGTAAAGTTTTGCCCAAACTCAGCGTTGAACAGCATTTGGGCATAGAGAAATAAACTCCTTGGTTAATTTTTAATCTGGGATTAGCCTTAATCTGCTTTTGAACAACCAGGCCCTGAGATTCTGGTTTATGTTTTTGTTTTGGTGTTCTGATTCGCTTATAGGCCCTTCCAGCTAAACCAGGCAGACCGACCAAAGCTGACAAACATAGACCACACTACACCGGTAACTCCGCACCCTACACTCCGTGAGCAGTGTTTGGGTTAACTTCTCACATGATCAACAACAGCGGTAGAGGAACGGGCCTTCGGTTAACAGTGCTCCTCCACGGATCAAACCCACGACCTCCATCCCGCACAGTAGTGAAAAAAAAATCTTAACACATCTGTCATCACTTAAGAAGGAATTACATGCAACATACGAGAAAGGAACGGTCTGACACAAAATTGCTTGAGTTGTCCTTGTCTATCAAGTTGAACGTTGTATAAGGGATGAAAGGAAATGTTTCATCTTTTCTTAGTGGAATAAAAAAATAACTCGTTTGGGGGAAAGGTCCACAGCTACCTTGCAGATACATGAACCCCTATTTCATTCGAGTAGCATGAGCAATAAGTTCCACCTAATAGGAAACTAGTGTAGTTAATGATCACACCTGACTTTTTCGGAGTCTGCAGGAAGGGGTAGATGATGGTAGGCTGCCTCCAGCATAGCCAACTGATAACATCTTTCCTTGTTCAGAGGTACAGGACCTAACGGTGCCACGCCTAGGAGAGGCTGGAGATGTGCCGTGTTGGTCTCTTGTACCACCTTGTTCTCATCTGTTG
Organism: Montipora foliosa; assembly: GCF_036669935.1. Taxonomy (NCBI): domain Eukaryota; kingdom Metazoa; phylum Cnidaria; class Anthozoa; order Scleractinia; family Acroporidae; genus Montipora; species Montipora foliosa. The sequence continues at coordinate 22,044,211 of NC_090877.1, read as the reverse complement.
TCTGACTACTGCTTGACCCCAGCAACGCTGCAAAAATACATACACAAATACAAATTTAAACCGTAAGAGGGCAATTCTTACTCACTTTCTGCAAAATACTTATCTTTGTTTTTAAGTGCCACGACTAAAAAAACGGAAAGAAAGCGTGTTCCTTAAAGTGTAAGACTGCTAATTTGTAATGCAAGCTATGCAAGCTTTGATATAACAGTTCACCAAAAATCAAACAGAGGGCAATCGGCCTTTGAGAGATGGATCAATGAGAAAAATTGAAGAGGTGAAGACTCACTCGCGTAAAGATAATGATCATAATAATAACCTTTATTAACGCGTCATGTGTATCTACTTTACATAAACTAGTAAACTAATTGGGGACACCCATCTACATTATAAATTGTTAAGAAACAATACAAAATTAAAAGTTCAAATGCTATACAAATTTCTTATAACTGGCTACATAGATTACTAAAAATGATAAAAACACTTCCCTCTGCCTAAAACACCAAAAATCATAACACTATCCTTACTCGAACCCTAAAATCGATACATACAATAAGAACAAAAATGATGATGAATTGTTCTGATCAACCCATACACCGAGGGCAATCCTTACAATGATCATCTCCCACAAGAGTTTCTAAATTAGTTTTCCTAATCTTATTTTTGAACGGACTTACTGAATTAGCGTTCTTAACGTCAGTTTTGACTAGTTTGGACTATGTTTACCATAAATAATTATAAAATAATTAGGATAGTACGCACAATCTCATTGGTCAATAGCTGTGTTTAGATGACAGTATGGAAACACGGCTGTGACATCACACGAATTTTGATTGGTTGTGTTTTCAGATGCGTGTTTTGATTGGCTGGTAGGAAATATGAGCGTGTATCAAGAAAATCAATATCAATCTAGAAGTAAAAAAACCAGCATTTCCTTCATTTGTCGAATTATCTTTGAGAAATATTTTATAAAAGCAATAGAAGACTTTTTTCCGTGTTTCCATATAGCCTTATCTAAACACTCGGGGGAGTTGGGTGAATTCTAGACAGTTATGCAAACCCTCGACTGCGTCTCGGGTTTGCATAACTGTCTTGAATTCTCCCAACTCCTCCTCGTGTTTAGATGAGGCTATGGAAACACAGAAAACGTCCTCTATTGCTTAATTATTTCACGGTGTTGTATCTAGTCACTATGAAGTCAGAGTACTATAGATTATACGAGCTATTACTTTTCTGGAATAACACTTAGATGTACTATGGACATAGACCATGCTTTACTCTGAACATGAGAGTTGCAATGTCCTGTAACCTTTGGTTTCGTAGCGTGTTTAACTTGGCCATACGGGCTTCAGTTGTATTAAACCCCGCAAAACAACGTACCAGAAACTAAATGAGTCGTTTACACACTCAACTGGTCCTAATCCAGCACATCTTAGAGGTCATGACAGTCCATTAGGTGAAAAACGTGCCAGATTAAGTCTAAGGAAAGGTCGTCACAATTTCGAATTATTAAGAAAAAAAGAGAAGAGAGTCCTTTAATTGCATTGGGCCTTAAGCAGTTCCCAACAACATTGCAATAATAAATGAATGTGCCAATATTAGATAGTAAAGTTGCATAAGCGTAGAAAGACCAACAAGACAGATCGCTGGTGGCATGGTCTGGAATACTCCACCAACTCCTTTCAATGGTCAACACTGGCTGCAATTTGTAAACCAAGGTTAAATCATATTGGCCAGGTGATGGGATTGGTGACTATCTGGGAATACCACATGTTGCATGCCCTAGGACGTTAGACTGGGGGTACAGGTAGACAACAAGATAAGCAAACCCCCCCCCCCCCCCCCCCCCCAACACCCTTGCAATCGCATGTGGGAAGAGTTCCAATCTACAACAACCTGACGTGAGGGTTCTTTTCAGGGTATTTCGATTTTCCTCCATCATCAAAATATACTCCCACCTACTAACTTCTCGCTTTGGTGCTGCGTTCAGGGTTCATTCAAATGAATCAGGGACCCTGTAGCTGCTGCCAGTGGCACTTGACATCATTACTTCTTGCAGACCTCTCTTTGAACTGTGCTCATCGTAACTAAGCCTTAAGACTGCAAGGAAGGACGATTGTTCGGGCCACTTTCTCCTTCATGGGATAATGCCAACAGCATATCAACAGCAAGTTTTAAAAAAATTCAGATTAAGAAATCAGAGTTCTCCATGCACTTTCCATTGTATGACGTCTGTCCCCAGAGTCCGTGAACGTGCCAAAGCAGGAAGTGCGTGAATCCCGAACTTCCGGCTCTTCTGCGCATTCTCAGAAATTTGAAATAATAGCGGTTTTCAACAGTTACAACATAAAACCAATACCGAGACTGTGGCGACTGTGCCTGTGGCCAGAGTCCGTGTTCTTGTTACTGACCAAAAGACAAACAGACTCTGTGGACAAGATTGAACCTCTGTGCCCAAAAGCAATAAAATGGTGAAGAAAAACTTCCTTTGGGAAATTCATAGACCCTTTTTGCATAAATGGCGCCCAAATTTTAATAACAATACTTGATACATCCTTAACCTTGTTTATGTTTTAAGACAAAGGATTTTTCTCATGAATGTGAGGCTAAGGATGTATCAAGTATTGTTACTCAAATTTGGGCGCCATTTATGCAAAGGGTCTATGACCTGCTAGGAATGATTAACAGAGGTGGAAGAATTTACATACCTCTACTTCCTGAACTGTAGTCTGTTGGAGCTGGGACTGGATTACTTAACCCAGCCGTGGCCACTGCTTGCGCTGCTATAGACTTTAGAGATGAAAAGGAGTTGGACGTTGACGGCTGCTACAAATGACATGAAAATTAAGAAGATATCAAGGGTTTATTCCTAGAAATAAATCAAAAACTGTAAATACAAAAGGGGTTAAGCCTCTTTCCCTTTCAAAATATAAGTTCGGTCTACAATGTTCTACAACAGCTTGCACTTCATGACTGAGGGGATTCCAAGAAATAATGTTCAGTTACAGAAGTGCTGGCCCAAAAAGAACTGACCTTGGAATTGATAGACTGATGGCAATACCAAGGCAGTGGAATACATGCATATCTTGTCTTTCAATGGGTTACGTGCTTTAAACATTTTAAAATTGTTTGGCATTCATGATAAGCTTAATTGTATTATCTTGTCTACTGCTTTATTGCTGCCACAGTGAGTGACCCTGAAGCGAACCAATGAGGAAGCTCTCTAATTGGGAGTACACATTTTTCTTTGAAATGCAAGGGATTGTGGTCAAATGCGCAAGGAATTGTGGTTACGCGCGAACAGAGGAAATAAGATGCGCGATAAGATCATTAGAGCCTACTCTGTTTTTCATTTCAAACTGCAGATAGTTTCAAGTCACACAACAAAAAATAACTGAAATTCAAAGTCGTTCAATGAAAAAGGCCAAGAACTCGGAATGTTGGTGGAAACAAATCTTTTAATGGCCTCTCCAATTCGCAGGTCTGTGCAATACATCGTTTCCGAGTTATTTGTAGAAGCGTTTCACGCAATTTTGTACATGTGATACACCTATATGGTGGCCGGTATTTAACGAAAACATCTGGAGTTCATGTTGCGATGAATTCGCTTACTTTTCGCTACTGAGATAAAATACATGTGTATGAACGCATCTCCTAATGTACTTGAAAGTCTCAAACATATGATATTCATAGGGATGGACATTTTTTCAACCAAATAGCTTTATATCGTGGTTTCACACAAGGTGACAATTTAGAAATTCAAAATACTGTATTTTCAAAACGAAAGATGTTATGGAACTGGGACCTTGAAAAAAGATTTATTTCTATGTAGGTCATCTTCAATCTCCTTCAGCTAAACATTCAGAAGGCCTTGTGATTTTGATTTTAGAATTTGAAGACGTCACTGTGAAAACCATCTATCGCTTTCTGTCTTCTCTTGAGTGGGGTCCAGAAGGAGGTCCAGTTGGGGGCCCACATTTTGTACCATCCCTGCTCAAGACCTATGAAAATCTCCCTTCAATTCCACGCACAAACCGTCGTTAAATTACCGCAAGCATCATTGAACATCTTCCTTCCCCTCGGCAGCATTTCTACCATTTAGGTAAACTAAATGCTAAAAATTTAATAATAATGTGCAGAAGTATGTTTTTCACAGGGCACCTTCACGATTAAGGCTGACAGGAGAAGTTGCTTTGAAGTTAACTAAAAAAATAGCTATGTACCTGAGTTGGTACAGGATTGGTCATGAGATGAGAACCACTCAGAATTGACGTAGTCTGGTTGGATGACGAAACCAAAGAATCTCCTATTGAAATGGCAGGGTTGGAGAGTACTGAACTTGAGACCAGTGGTGTATACATCGATAATTTAACCCCACTGATATCTGAAGCTTGCCAGGCCATTTTGATGTTTCAATTAATCACTCAAAAGTGAAGGCTATGTTGATCAGTTGTTCATTTGAACAGGAAGGTTAATTTATTAGTGGATCTAAATTTTTAACTCTTGGTTAAGCCTTTTACTTTTCAATCAAAAACCAATGTGCCTTTGTTTATATATGCTAGTGAGGGACACACGTCAAAAACAAAGGATTCCGTTATAATACGCATCTCTATTTTCGGTGCTGTTTTAGCAGAAAAAAGTGCGTATTATACACGGGTAAATACGGTATGTGGCTGAATGGCGAATGAAGGCCGCTGGCCACTTCCACCTAGGGTCAAAACAAGATACGAAACTTGAGTGAACACATTCAGGAATGGACACCAATAACTCTGTTACATTGCAACAATTAATTTTTGTAATTAAAATTGGATGGCCGCAATGTTTAGTACCAGACAGCTGTGCTTTCGGAAAGGGACCACCACATAATTATGCATAAATACCATCATTGTTTTAGCAGGACCAGGCTCACACTGTCACCATGAACTTTACCTGTAGGTTTTGAACCAGATTCCAGGTAGACACTCTTTTTGTCACATTCAGTGTTGCAAACTTTCTTTCAAGATAAATTAATAGTGTTGTAATGAGTGGGGGAATTTCTTCCACAGAAACAGAAAATGGCTTGGCTATTTTGGTGTAAACAATGGGTTCCAGCCAGCGTGTTCTCAATGTGCTCAGAAATTCTGAAAGACTGATCACATCCTTCTTTGGTTCATCTGTCTTGGTATAATAGATCTAAAAATACACAAATTTTGCAGGAAAACATAACATTAATTCATACAGAATTAACAAATAATTGTGCACTTGTGATTGTTTGTTAGCAAAAAAACGAAAAGAGGAAAATTATACAAATTTTTCCAATCCTTCAGAGAAAAAGTAAGACAGCTAAAATTCTTAGACAAATTCAGCTTGGTGTTTGACTTGGGTAAGCTTGTTACAGGAATAACCTAATTCAACAAAATGGGGTACTTTCGTTTCCATCAGGATGTTTCTGTGAGAAATGCATTTCTAACAGCCAAAACGGCCAAGTGTCGTGTGAAGTGGCATCTTGACCTCCCTGATTTCAACCAAAAGGGATGGGAGCGAGCACCTTCACAATGCAATGTGATACAAATCTAGACACTAAAAACTTGTAATTGATACCCCAATACATTCTAAAACAGAAATGTCATTTAAGAATAATTAATACAGAAAAACAAGATTCTTATTTAGAAAAGTGTACATAAATCAGTAGAAACATAATGTACGTTCCACAGCATAATAATAGAAACACTAGAATAATAATAATTATACACATAGACCCAAATACCTGACTGTTTTCTCATTCCTATCACCAAGACAAATTTCAGGGCAGATATCACACACCCCACAAACAACATCATCCAAACTTTTTTTTAATAATTTCAAAACAATAAAAGCCACTGTAGAGAAGATCCTTAATATAAGCAAGCTGGTTGTCTGTTGGAGAGTTCTCCTAGTATAAAAAGTAACATACAGATAGTTAAAGTTCAGCTTGTCCGTGGATATGATGTGGGGCTCATAATTCTTTGGTAGGAAAGTCTTCAATATACACTGTTCAAAGTTCAAATTTTGTTTGGAAAGGATAGTTTTATTGGTAAACTCCTCTTTCCAAATTTATGTATATGTTTGTATCTATGGATTTGAATAAACATGTATTGCATTGCACTGCTGTATTGTATTAGGTACTGATTTTGGTACTGAACATGGGACAAATAAATACAAATTTAAATTTTCAACAAAGAAAAGAATGGATTTCGGGCATGTTACATTAAAAATGGAACAGCCAATTTTATGCGATAAAAATAAAATTATTGACTTTTCTCCAGTGTTTGCACCCTGGCATACATGATGGTATTTCATAGTGAATTAGCATGAAAACTTCATACCATCAGAGCTGCTATTGTATGTAATTCATTATTGTTCTTAAAAAAGAGAATAGTTTCTGACAAACCTCTCTGCTTTTCATTCTGAGGACTGACAGTTTTGACAGGATCACATTGCCAAGGGGATGCCCTCTTTTAAAATATTCTCTAAATTCAAGCAAGACCTCCAGAGATATCAAAAGTTTGTCGCAAATGTTAAAAAGTCCTGATATGCAAAAGGACAATAATTATTATAAGAGACAATTGAACAACTTTAATTTCGCATTGGCAGTGCCATTTGAATCTTCATGAATATATGCTTAACAAAATTTTCCCCCAAAGGAAAATAGTCCCACCAGACTAATCTTGTTGGCTTTCTGGGTTGTGCATTCACTGGTACTCCAGTGGTAAACAAGACGGTTTAGTCTCATTGTGGCAGACATTGGATAAAGAAAACAAACACACCTCAATTGCAAGTTATATAGTAAAATACATAGACCATAGATTTATCTGTGGACGAAAACTGCTCCAAGGAAGCGAACAGTAAACGATTGAAGGTGAAGGCAGTGTGCTCTGACTTTTCCACCCTTACCTCTTGATGAGAACTGGCGACAATCTTTAGTGGTGCAGATATAGTCCCACTCTTGCTCTCGCCCTCTTTTTTTACATGGCAAAATCCAAGTGGGTTGCTTGCTGTGGGAAATCCAAACACAGCAAAGGACTGCTCAGATAGGGTCTGCCTAATGTGCGAGCCAGCGAGCCATGTGAATTTTGCATTTAAGTCTAAGCACCCATTTCAAATAGCGCTGATAAACAGTTATTAAGTCTAAGCACCCATTTTAAAACGGTTAGCTTGAACAATAACTGTGTGACTCGCATGTTGACTCGCATTCATGGCTTGCATGGCTCGCATGGCTCGCCCCTTGGCTCGCATGGCTCTCTGGCTCGCACATCACTAAAACTCGCTCAGATACTTGAACCACAGGAAGAGTGTAAGAAGGTAGCGACGAAACAACCTCTCACAATTTCATTCCGACAGTATCACTGCACGGGTAATCAGAAATGTTGGGATGGTACATGGCCACAGCAATTGAGTTTTCAGGGTTTTTGCCCAACATTACATGATCGCATTCAAACTGCGAGGCTTTATCACTGTTCATGTGAACAGAGTGCACAATCTTGCACTCTTTGCGCGTGCACAACCACTTCTCGCCGCTACTGGTTACAAAACATTGATCGTCCTGTGGGGAGCCCGTGGGGTTGTTTGGCAAAAAAAGACTCCCTAGCACACTTTGACAACAGCTGGGCTGGCTGACTCGGCTTTTTTCGAGGCCCAATAAATTTTCCACCAAGAAAGCATAGTCAGCCCAAGCTCGCGTCACTTCAGATAGCCGTTAAGAATTTAAAGGCATTATAATAATAATAAGACTTTGTATGGGAAATAAAATACTGTCGATTGTAAAGCCTAAAAAATGCTCAATTTAACTTTCATTCAATAAAATGAATAAAAATGGGCATTTGGATAACGGCTTAATATGTTGTTTTCACAGTATATATACTGTAACATTTTAAAACACTAACTACTGTATGGTCGGTATAACAAACTATATACCGACTGTAACTATAAATACGCCGTTGATTACTGGCTTAAAATGTTACAGTATGTAATATACCGAGCATGCCATTAGATACTGGCTTAAAATGTCAGTACATTACATCTTGGCTGAGAGAGTTCTCTCTTGGGTTAAACAATCATTGCTTGCTTGGTCAACCTTCAGTTCAGGTGTGTTGTGCACACAACCCTTGTAGATTACATACTCTCTCTTCCTACCAAGTCAAAGAAAGGTAACAACAACAACAGGTTTTATTTTAAAAGCAGTACAAAGAATACACATGTAAATCCTGGTCTAGACAATCAAGATACAGAATATGAGTGACCAGGAGTAAACATACGTTAACTGATTTAAGTGCAACATAGAATCAGGCTTAACACAAAACTAACCAAGGCTCACAGTCTTTGGCAAGCAAGAGAATCTTCTATACCCTCTTAAGGAAGAACAGTTCCACATTAGTTGTCCTGGCAATAGGGTAAACGTCCGTTCACAGGGATAAGGGTTCATTCAGGTTGCTAAGGGAAGAGCAAACAATAACAATATCATCTATAAGTGGCAATAGGCTGATGGGAAGTTCATGTTTAAGAATAAGGAAGTGTTTAAGGACGGTGCCTACTATTGTTATTGCGCACATGTTCTGCGCATATTGAGATACTCGGATTTCCTATCGGTGATCCTTACTAATACAGGGATATTTTTGCGCGGTTTAAAACTATCCGGAAAAAGTAGATCTTAGTAAGTACTCTTGGTATCCAAAAAGAAAATTGGGGGTAACCATGCATTTTTGAGAGATAATAAAGTTTCAATTTGAGAAAGAACGCCATACATTGCTTTGTATTTTAAAGCTTTTGACAAAGATTATTCATGAATTATGTTTGAAAAATGCGTGGTTACCCCCAATTTTCTTTTTGGATTTCAATAACACTTGTTAAGATCTACATTTCCTGCATAATCACACACTGGGGCAAAAATATCTTTAATTAGTAGGCACCATCCTTAATTCTTTTAATTGCTTTCTCAACATAAATTCGGACATTGGCAATCCTTGATCAAGATCAAGCCAACATACATATATATATATGTTGTTTTAACCTCTTTGGGTGACATTTGCAAGTTTGTGTGTTTAGAAGGAGGAAT
>NC_090877.1:22022644-22025144 GCF_036669935.1 Montipora foliosa | reverse complement strand
AAAGTGCCTTAAATTCTGGCTAACGTACTCGCACACAAGTGTGACAACAGTGACAACGGATGGTTTTTCGTTCCGCACAGTGTCCGCACAGTGTCCAACCCGAAGGAAACAGCAACATCGGCAAACACAACATTTTCGCCGCCAGTGTAAGAAACGGACGCCAAATGAGGAACTCTAGGAATCTTCGTTCCCAAAAACATCACGTTTCTTCTTGGAAAACCTGAAGAACTTATAAATACGGCCTTTACAGAATCAAGGCATCACCTCTGAACAACAATAAAACAATCGCGCTTGAACTCGCGTGGAACCACACAATGCCGCCCATTTTCAACACTTTGACATTGACATTTTGACATGCCAAAGGTTATTTGCAAAGTGGGCGGAATGAAGAATTTAAAGAGATGCTTACAGGCTCTCCCGCCTCGCCTCGACCCAAGCCCCCACTCGCTTTTCACACGCAGTTCTTTTTGTTTTCTCGACTATCTGAGAGCCTGGAACGGGCTAAGTGCAACATGCCTGCGCGTACGCGTTGCAGCAGACGGGTTCGAGTTCCCGCAAGATATCACGACTTTCTCTGACTTTCGCTTGCCTTACTCTGTTTCGTGTAGCAAGTAGTTGGAGTAACTATTCTGACCTTTATACGGTAGTTAAAATAAATGTTGTAAACATCAAAGCCTCAAGCTTACATGACAAAACCGAAAGGTAGTATGGGAACAAGGAAATATAACGACATGACAAATGTGTTCGTATGTTTTCCTTCTTTTAAGATGTGTGGAAACGAGGCACTGTGGTGAAGTAGCACATAAAATAAGCCTCTTAAAAGACTTATCAGGGAAAAAGTTGAAAAATCAGGGAGAAGGGAGAAACGGCCGAAAAAATTAGGGAGGAAGGAGAAAAATAGGGAAAAAATTAGGGAGACAAGAAATTTAACTGCCCGTTCCTCTCCCCTCTATTTTATAACAGCAGAAAAAAGAGGAAACTTGCTGGAACGTATTTGGCTAACAATGTACCGAGGTCATCCACATTTCATCGTATTACTAGCCAAGGAGATCACTTGCTCGTAAACACAACTATAGGAGCTACCTCAGGTATGAGTTTAAATGTAAGCACGTGATATGTAACACTTTTCCAAAAGCGTGGATGAACAGGTAAATGCAAAATGAAGTTTGAAACATCGAAGCATGTTCCTTAAACTTAAAAGTGTTTGTATTTTTAAAAATATTAGCAACACTTGTGCTATCCAGACCATTTGGAAAATGAAAATACAGAAATCAGGAATACCCGGTACGATTTGTAAAAGGATGTTGTTTTGTTTTCTCAGAAACGGAACGTATTTATTTTGAATTCAGGGTGAACTGTTTACACAGTGACCAATCAAAACAGAGTTTGTAATTGGAAATCTAAACATCTGCGAGATACAAAAACAAACTTGTGAACACGTAAACCTGAAATATTGCAAATCGTAATGCTGACAAACCCAAAAACGAAGGAAATGGATCATGGATAGGACGTTTTGGATATCTGAATGATTTTGGGTTAGATTAAAGGATATATTGTCAGAAATTCCCAAGTTATCCCTTTTCGTGTTAATTAGTAATGCAAACAAGTCTTAGTAATAAATTGGATTAACGAGGCAAGTGTAACGCATGTAATCATGAGAAGATTCACGGAAAACGGAATTTAAAATGTTATGCAGGGGTAAGTATTTGAAGGTATTTGTAGACTTTATGCTTCGATGTATTGTGCACATAAACGAGTATCTGTTCTTCTCTTTAAATGAGATTTTACAGCACTATCAGTAAATACGGTTAATGTTACGTGACCGTACTAAAAAGGGCTATTCATGTCGCGACAGTTATCTTCGCGTTCCTTGTAGTCGGTCGTTCAAGGTCATAGAATCAACGGGTTTCTTGTAAATAAAACGAGGATATGAAGACTTTGTTCCTAGATTTCAGATTATAACGTACACCTGCATTGGCCAAATCTGTTAAAGCCTCATTCATTATAGACTTGCCACAAGTCGACCTCACGATAACCCCAGAAGAAAATGTTTCGGCGAGCGAATCGTGATTTTTCGTACTCGAAGTGAATGAGCGAGCGACGAAGTCGCGATAGGTCGACTTGTCTCGCTTGCAAAGTTTTCATTTGCGTCTCGCGCCAAAAAGGAGATGACGTCATTCGCAAGCCCTGAACTTGATGGCGCAATCCGACGAAAACAGTCGCACACGTTTGTTTCTACGAAATCGAAAGAGGAAATTTGTTAACTTTGTGCTAAAGGTATCAGAAACAAAGATGAAATAAAACGAAAACTTTTTTTCAATCTCGAGTCGCCGCTTGGAAAGGAGATCTCCAGTGGTATTTTCTGGACCAACACTTGTGCCGTGATTTGTGCCGATAGAAACGAAAGGGAAAGCTGCGAATCGTCAAGAAAGTCAATAGATTTCACTCATGAAAGATCAGGTACGCTTCAGGTGTAGGAGACGTACTAGACCGGGATTAA
>NC_090877.1:22007644-22010144 GCF_036669935.1 Montipora foliosa | reverse complement strand
CCTGCTGTCACGCAATTGTCATTTTTCCCGAATATTAGCATTTATTGGGTTTCCTCGCCCTTTTCTTAATATATTATGTCTTAAACAGAGTGGCCAGGCTACAGTGGTTCTTAAATAAAATTTTGAGCTTCTTACTGATCTCCTAGCAGACTAGCTGATCTCCGGAAAGGGCACCATGCTGCCGAGACGACCCACGTGAAAAGAGTAGTATCCGTGACAACACAGTGCTCTGTAGGACTGCACTGTACTTTACGTGTCCATTTCGACGACAAAATGCGAACTAAAACCCCAATAGTTTCTTCAACTTGATACATCTTCAATGTTCAAGGGTGTAAAAACCATATATAACATTTGCCTATCCATGCCATTGCCAATCCATCCAGTATAACATTTGCCGCGTTATCACAATGCGTGTTATCGATATGACAGATTGCACAAAAAGACTCGAAAAATGAAAAAAATGACGATTGCGTGACAGCAGGTAAGTTATAAGATGACATTCCATCCCGTATTTATTTATTTAGACTTGGTCTGCATTTTGTACCCGGTCTGCAGTCTGCAGTCTGCATTTTGTACCTAGTCTGCATTTTGTACCCGGTCTGCAGTCTGCAGTCTGCGTTTTGTACTCACCGATTAATTGTTCCTGTGTCACTCAAGCCTTTCACTGCACTTTTCAGAATTAATGCCAAAATATCGTTCAAAATCATCCTTGAATTTGTTTTTAGGCCTTTTAGTCTTTTTCGACGCTGTAGAGCCACAAAATCTACACAAGTTTGCTATTTTTTTCCCTGTGGGCATCAGCATCCGCCATCTCAACGCCTAGGAGTAAATCAAACAAATATGGATGCCATTATTAACAACACATTGCAAATCAAAATACCCTCTTGCACATTTTTAATAGATGGTGCACAACAGCAAAAACACGTGAAAGTTCAAGTAAAAGACTTAAAGATAGCGACATTTTTTTTGCAAATGCTGGAAAAATCTACAAGTGCCTTTAATCTAACGACAAAGTGGAAAACGTACCTGACTTTGGGACCCAATTTCATGCACTGTCCCACTTTACAGTTAACATTTCCAACCGTTCAACCCGCTCTGCCACCGCCATCTTTGAAAAAGGCGAAGAATGTTCCTTTCTTCTCCATATCAAGTAGACTTGCGGGTATATAACCCAACTAGTTCCGAACAAAAAACGAATAAAGTGAAGTGTATACGAAATCCTCCGATTTCTGCAATGGCCGCCATGTTGTGACGTAACATAGTTACCAAAATTGATAACAATCCTTGACTGGCATGGCAGGACAGTAGTGTCTCCCAGATTTTTAAACTAATCATCTCAAATGGAGGAAAGATACTAAGCAATATCAAGGTGGAAGTGATAAGACAAGTTAAAAGGGAAAGCAGCTCACTTCCAAATTAGCCAACGAACGCAGACGTATTCGCGCCAGTCCCTTGCAGCGCGAGTATAAATAAAAGCTCTGCATTTCATTTAGGCTCAGTTCGCGAATCCTCTTGCAACATTACCGTGTTATGGCTGACACGCAAGCTCCAGTTGAAGCTCCTGTTCCCGCCGCTCAAGCCCTGGTTCAACTGCTGCCGGTTGTCGCAGCTAATGTTGAGAATCCTCAGCAGAATCAAGCTCCTTTGCAGGTGTAACTTTTGCTCGTTTTACTGCTTGGTTTTTCCCTGGCTGGTGTTCGCCCTTTCGCCTTTCCCTCCCCTTTGTCGTCCATGTGGCTGCTTGTTGGCACCATTTTTACGATAGTTTTCGTCCCCTCGTTTTTAATTTATCTTTTGTGCGCCTATGTTTCGCTTAGGCCGATTAATTTGGCTGTTTGGCTCGGTTCTTGTTCCCTTTTGCACACCTTTTCATATTTATCAAGTCAGTGTGCTTCGCCTCGAAAGCACCGGGTTTCTGTAGTGCTTTCTTTTTGGCTCCCTTCTCCCTTGCACATGCTTTATTTGTTATTTGAATGTGCTTCGCCTCGCAAACACCGCAGGGGTTGCGTAGTGCTTTTCTCTTCGGCTCCTCTCTCCCTTGCACACGTTTTATTTGTTATGTAAGTGTGCTTCGCCTCGCAAACTTCGATTTTGTGTAGTGCTTCTCTCTTCAGTTCCCTTCCCCTTTTTGCCTACGTTTGTTTGTTTTCCAGGTGCTTCGCCTCGCAAATTACGATATTGCGCAGTGCTGTCTTTCCTTCGCCCCTTTGGGATTTTCTTCGCTTATCCGATCTCTGTACTTTATGGTATTTTTTGTTTCGCGTATTTCGCCTTGCTAGCGTCGGGTTTGCGCGGTGCATTCCCTCCCGTCCCTCTTACTTGTATGATTTTTTAGTTTCTTTTTCTTTCCGCTATCTTGTGTTTTCGAATATTTTGCGGAATGATTTCCGTACAGGGCCCTACTTCATTATGCATGCAGAATAAATTAATTATTCATTCGCGCTATTGTTTTGTAGAACAATACGTGTACCCAAGAGAACCGAATATATACATAATTTGT
>NC_090877.1:21997644-22000144 GCF_036669935.1 Montipora foliosa | reverse complement strand
ACAAAATCAAGTAGCTCAGTAAAATCTTAAACCGCGGCTAAGCTTTATTGGAATACGGCAAGGCCTCAGTTAAGTTTGAGATTTTGCTCTAACGACCTCACTCTCGGTTGTTGAGTAGTTGGTAATGCAAGGATACTCAGTTTATAGTGTTTTTATACCATTTTCTTACATACAGGCTGGCCATTGGCTTTACAAGCTTAATACTAACTAACAAAGAGACAATTACTTTGTGCTACAGAAATATTTTGAGGATACTTTTTGGCTTAAGAGTCGGAGTTTAAATGTTGACCAATTTTAAACCTTGAGTCCCTGCAGTTAGCAAAACGAGCCACGAGAAAAGCATAATTTATACATGCACACTCTATTCGTCCCAACAAGGCTTTTCAGAATAATTAAAGGTACAATTAAATAAACAGAAACTATGTACGAGTGATATAAGTTAATAAAAAGTAAAAAGATAATTGAAATAACAAATTAGTTGGCTCAAGGTGTGTATTCAAGACTCTTAAGATTTTAACGTTAAATCTTTCTTCAGGCAACGTTTGAAGTCCTTTACTGTTGGCGGTACTTTTGTGCACTATATAATGACTTCTCTGTTTGAACTCCTCTTGTGTTAGTTTCAAATAGTGTACACACTAAATGAGTTTCAAAGCTTTTGTATAAAGAAGCCAACACCCCCATACGAGTTAAGTCCTATAACATGAAGATAACGGATGAGATGGTAAATTTTTTCCACGATTTAGGAAACCAAGAGATGCATGTGCACGTGTCCTCGAAGGAGAATTCCGATTTTTTGCGAGCATCCTCATGTCCACGTCGAAAAAAAATATTTTTTCGCAACGTGAAGATTTAACTAAAACCATACACAACAGAATGAGAAATGAGTCAATTTTCAGTAGGTTAGGTAGTCGTCAATTTAGTTTATGCGTAGAATTAATCACTTGTTTCCTTTTCTCTTTTTCACACAGGGATGGTCACATTTCACGCATCAGTGAAACGCAGTAGGCGTGACAACATGCCAATCAGTAGTTATATTAAAGGCCTTGGGTTCATCTTTCATGCTTCGCTAATCAAGACAAGGGAATCATCCACGTAAACAAATGGCCACTTCCGAGTTCATGTCTGCCTCCTCTTCAAAGCGAGTCTAAGTGCGAAGTTTTTCTTATGAAAATTAGTTTTCATTTTTATTTAAAGTAGAACTAATTTGCGTCACAAAAACTTCGCACTTAGACTCGCTTTGAAGAGGAGACAGACATGAACACGGAAATGGCCTATTAAAGCAGCTGGAAAAAACCTATTTAGAATAATTTGTAATGGAACACAACGTGGTGAATTAAAATTTCATATGAAGAGAGTACTCACGGAAAATAACTGAATTCTTCCTTCGGGCTTCTAGAGGCTTTGATGCTCGTGTGCTACTTAAGGACGTTCGCGCCCAAAACGTTCCCACGTACAGATTTTTTTAAAACTTGCCACGCAGAAAGATAATGATCTCCTTTTGCCAATTCAACATAAATAATATAACTAAACAAACTTTTGCAGCTGATGTCTTTTTCTGAGGTGAAATAGACCTTGAAAAAGGTACATACTAGTCTAAGAAAGAAAACGTCGGTCGCACGAGAGCATAAAACTTCTCACGTACAGATTTTTTTGGTTTTTTGTTAAAATGTACAAAATTAGGAAAGGAAGTGATCTACGGAAAGAAAAATGGGGGTCACCGAACATTCAAGAGAGTAAAATCACTGCGAGGTTCTCAAAGCGATTGTCTATCCGCACTGTCACGCCATTGCGTGACATTTCCGAGAAGACCTGGGTCCACAGCTATCCCATAATGCCACATGCTTTCACGTTTCATTCTTATGGAAATTGTTTGCGCCTTTAGCATCGTGTTTACCTTCGTCGTCTGCGATGCATGACGTGTGCGTGACATGCGCAAAAAAACGCGCAGTAGCAATGGGCGCGAACGTCCTTAAAGCTCGTGGCTCGCATAAATTATGCTGGCGCCATTTAAACAAGAGAGTCTGCTTGTAGTGTGGCTTGTTTAAGGTCTTCAGTTGACCACAGAATGAGGCTTTTGTCTCGCAGAGGTAATAGAGGCCTTCGTGAAACGAGAAACAGGGAGACTACTAATCAACTGAAATCAGATGAAATCAAATGTTGGTTTTTTTTAGGATAGGGGAAAACCGGGATACCCGGGGAAAAACCTCTCGCAGCATAGTAGAGACCAACAAACTCAACCCACATATGGCGTCGAATCCGGGAATCGATTCCGGGACCACACTGGTGGAAGGCGAGTGTTCTCACCACTGCGCCAGCCCTGCTCCCAGATCCCATATTGTCAAAAAGCTATCTAGTCCTCAAAGTCCGCTTTTGTTTTGGTCAGCACCAAGAACACGGACTCTGGCCACTTCCAATTTATGCGCAGTCGCAGTTAAGGTCCATTTGTGTAACCACTGTTGTTTCAAATTTCTGAGCGTGCGTAGACTAGCCAGAAGTCCGT
>NC_090877.1:21982644-21990144 GCF_036669935.1 Montipora foliosa | reverse complement strand
ATGGAAGCTGGTAAGGCATAATGTACGCAAATACTTTTTAAACCCATGCTTTAACGCAATGGAAAGAAACTGTGTGCTGCATTTTAGAACAGGCGTGACCTCTCATACGTTGTTTGTCTCAGCATGAAATTAATTTTACTTGAGACCAAAATAATAAAATATATATTTAGATTTCTACTCTGTTTATATTGTAGATTATGTGTTTAGGTTATTTTTCACAAGCTTCATTGCTTTCTTTGGTCAGTGCTATTCCCCACTGAAAGGCACTTTGGAAAGAAGAGTATATGTGCCCAGTCAATTTATTATTGCTCACGAGCTTGAAGTGTCTGCAGTAAAAACATTATTGTCTTGAATGTTGTGTCATTGTATCTAATCAAACTGCATTAACTTTCCTTAATTACCATTAGAACAGTTACTTAAAGATGCTTGGTCAAACGCAGCAGGGCAGATCTAAGCGGATCCAAAATGCAACAACATTTGAGATAACATCAGATTTCAAAAGCAGCAGTAGATACATGTACAGACGTCGGCAGGAAACAAAAGAAATGCTAGAGTACATCCATGGTGGAGATGAGGGGGCCCTTTATGGTGCATGGGACTTTCTCGCTTCTTTTGTTTCCAAAGAAATCATAGGTAAACTGATTTCAAGTTACAAACGGGGGAAGTATTTACAGGGAGTGTTTGGAACGGCTGTAAAGGATTTCAACAATTCTGAAGAAGCTTTAAAACAAGCAGTAGCCGTGAAATTCCAAAATTACCTGTCAAGACGCAAGTTTCATTTAGCTAGTAAGACGCAGAGCTCAGTATATGATGCAGACCAAGAAGTTTGGCTTCCGAGAAACATAAAATGCATGGATGCAGAAATAGCCTTGCCAAAAATTGTCAGTGATTTGAAAGTTGATCATTTCGTAAAAAGTCTCGATATCGGTCATGTCTGCCAAATATCAAACTATCCTGGAGTATCACGCACAGTCACAGGATTGGTTTTTATGATTCTGGACTTGCATTTGCGATTGCCTCGTTTACATAAACAATTAATTTGGTTTAATGGCAACAAGAACCACTTTATTTTTCAGTTTTCTGATGATGGGGCTCCAGAGACCAGTGAACTGGCAATGTCCATTGGCTCTTTGACATGCTGGAACTTTGGATCAAGGGTAAGAAGTAGGGAATTCCATTACTTACTCCATTTTCTGAGTGTCTCAGAGAAGGAGTCAGTAATGGAAGACATCTGGAAGCAGCACACGGAAGAGATGAGGGTGTTGGAGGGAAATATTTTGACAGTTCATGGTCAGCAGTGTACACTTGAATTTCAACCTAGTGCAGATCAGTCATGGCAAAGCTGGGCTAACAATGAGCTGAACTAAGCGGCAACATATCCCTCACCTTATGCTAATGTTCATAAAGGACAGTTGTCTAAGATGGGTGGGACTATAGGGAATGATAGTAACTGTACATGGCAAGTGCCCACACAAGAAAAACTCCAAGAAGACTTGGGTAAAATTCAAGCCTTCCAAAAGACCCTTCCAAAAGATCTTAACCCAACCCAGGACCACAAAAAAACATTAGAATTCATGGCTAACAATGGTCTTCGCCAGCTTGGGGAACCTAGAATAGGGGAATTCGCCAACCGACAAAGGCCAGAGCCTGTGCACAATGAAATAAATGCCTGGCAACACATCCTTAACTTGATTTATAAGGAAGCACTTCAGAGAAACAATGTGGATTTATTTTTATTTATTATTAAGTTCTCCAGTTGACACAACAGAAATTGCAAACATTAAGTTTTCTCGCCCTCAGCTCACCACCCCACATCAGGAAGGAGTAGGGGAAAGAGTTAGGCAAGTGGATATTGTAAACAGGCAAGCAGAGGTATTTAGTGAGAATATGCAAGCAGCATCAGTAACACCTGATGTCTCGGGTAGAAAGCCAGGATGTGGTTTGTCATTTGTTGCTAGTAAGATAAGAGAACATTATAATGACAAAGATCATAGAGCCAATAATCTAAGTACAAGGCTCATAGGGGAGCAAGCTATTGCACTTGCCAAGTATTCATACAGGCTTATTGATGCCTTGGAAATTACAGATGAATCCAGTGCCCAAAAAATGAAGAGGCAGGCCCTTGGTAAAGCAGCTGAACATCTGAGAAATGCTGGAACTCTTTTTAACAAAGTGGATACTAATTTAAGAGAAGTTGAGCAGATCAATGAAAACTTAACAACATATTTTAACTTGTTATCTCTATTTTATAGCTCATCAGTTAACATCACTGTTTGGACTGTGGCATATGCCATTCCCTACCATGCATCACTTTTGTTTGAAAAGTATAATATTGGATTTGGAATTTTGTCCTTACAAGCAAAGGAATCAAAACATTCAGGAATTAAGCATGACCTGCTTTTGACAAACCGATCTAGGTCCACTGGCACACTTGGAAAATGGTGGCAAGTCATGAGGGCAAATTATGTCAGAGCATTCTATTTACCTGAGCACCATCCCATGCCATCTATGTATATATCACACTATGAATCCAGAATGCCTTCTCATATTACCAAAGCACACAACTGCCCATGTGGAAGACAAAAAAGCAGCCCAGAAGAACAACTCTGTACTTTTTGTGTTGAATGTAAGACTGTTCTAGAATGTGCTGCTAAGCAACAACTGCTGCCTGCAGTCATTGAAATTCTTAAACCTGTTGCGTGCCCACTGTGTGAGGAAAGGTTTGCAGACAAACCTTCATGTGATCAACATGTCGAGTTTGGTCACTCTAAGGGGATGCAGTCTTCCAAGAGAAATTAATCCTAGGGCCCTTACTGTTTCAGAGCTCAAAAGAGAACTAAGCAAGAGAGGCCTTGTCACCTCAGGGAGTAAGGATGTACTTTGTAGGAGACTGGAGGGACAATTAGCGAGTGAACTTTAATTATAGGAAATACAGCTGATTTTTTATCATTTCCTTAACACTTGAGTACAGTATGGACACGGCTTATAATGGACTGCTTTGTTTGTCATGACAACTGAAAAGATCACATATTTTCTCTCAAATTGGCCCCCTTAATACATACACCCAAACAGATCAGATACTTTGGAGTATCCCTTTGGTGTCCATATTGACCAGGTTCCACTGTCACAAAAGAGCAGTGGCTCCATCAGTAAGTGATACATATTCTTAAAATTCATTTAATTGAAATGAGAAGTATGTTGTGGTTCAATTTTAATTTTCCTTTGTTTTTGAAAAATTGTCGTATATGGAAATGAAGGTGAAACAATGAAAATAAAAATTGGACAAAGGATAAAATTAAAGCACAACACATATAACAAAGCCATGATTTATACAATAATGTTCGGTGGTGAGCAAAATAGGGACATTTTCTAATAAATATTTATTGTATACATTTCTATTTAAATGGGCACACTGGTTTGTGCTAAACTACCTTAAAGTTATTTTTACCTCCCAAAGTCCAACCCCTAACGTCCTCATTCGTGGGGGGTGGGCAACAACTAAGTAAGGGAACTAGCCAAGGTTTACAATGAAGTAGGTAATAGAGTGAAATAGTTAACATTATGGAGTGAATAAGACTTTTTACTTTTTGCCTTGCTAGAACTCTGAACAGTTGGCAAATAGGGGCACTGGCACTCCATGAAGTGTTTTAGAAACACATAAATTGAATATTATTTCATTTCCTGTCTTTTAAAATAACCTTTCCCCTTTACCTCTGATTTTGGTATCATTTGTTCTTTTAATCATGTTTTGTATTTTAAAACCTGGAAAATAAGTTCACTTCAAAAATATTCAGAACATTTTATGGAATAAAGTCAAGATGAAAAGGAGAAAATATTAACTGAAAAATCAGGGTGAGGACAAAACATGGACACCTGGTCCATGGACCCCCACTTTGGGACCCGGTCCATGGACCACTTTCATGGACCAGGTCCATGGACCCCCTGTCATGGACTGGGTCCAGAGACACTTTTTATTTTGATTGAAAAAACATTTAATAAAAATAATGAGAAATGAACAAAAATGGAAATAGAAGATTTGACGAAACACTGTGGACCAATGCTCGCGATTGATCACAAATATTCAGCTTGCATGACATACATTCTGGTTGCACATGTGCAGTAAACCATTGCCTTAACAAACAAAATACATATATAAACAGTGTGGTTCAGGACAGGCACTGAGTACAAAGCCCCCTCTCCTTGACGAAGGTTCCTTAAAAACTCTGATGAAGGTGAAATTTTTTTAACAAAAATTGACAATGAAAAAAAGGAAAGTTTTTACTTAGTTTTATCTGTTATTTTGAAAACAGCACAGTCAAAAAGACTGATCAGGGACTGATCAGACAATGTGAAATATACTTTAGTTGCAATATTTCGACTGAATACCAGCCTTCATCAGGTTTATTGAGATATCACGAATTACAGAAGACGGCAAAATCTGTAAGCAGAGTGTATGTCATGTAAGCACACTTAAATTTTACTTATCAATCGGGTATTTTTTGTTGTTTTTGTTTTGTTTGAATCGTATTTTTGTATTTCTGTTTTTCTTCATTTCCCATTATTATTTTTTTTAAAACAAATTGTCAATGGACCTGGTCCATGAAAGTGGTCCATGGACAGGTCCAAACTGGGGGTCCATGGACCCCTGGTCCATGTTTTGTCCTCACCCGAAAAATCATGTTGGTGCTAATCATTCCACGGTACCTGCATTTGTATCCACACAACAGTGTTTTGTCACTTGTTATTGTAATAAAGTTCAAGAAAAGTGAATCAATGATTATTTGACTATTGCATATGAGTCATGAGTTGAGTACTACTTGGTCTTGTTCATTACTGCCTGAAGGCTGGTATCTATAGCAAGGTCATCCGCTGTATATCTTTGAACATAGAATGTAACCGTCACCCTTTCAGACTTCATGGAATAGTCCATTTTAAAAGGAGTGTTCCCTGTGAGAGCAACCACTGCCCTGCCACTGAACATGGATACTTTTCCCAGATTTAGAAGGCACATTCTTGAAATGCCTGAGAGCGATAAAATCGTGAAGGCGAAAGTAGCTTCATCAGAGAATTTCTCGTTGTTATCTCGATACAATGTCTCAGACCGTCTTTTGATGACTTTACTTCACCGGAGTATCTACGCGCTAATGTAAGTAGATGGCGGAACACAGGCCACGGAATAAATAAAACAACTGGTGTCACCAATCCTGTAGCTTTTGATCTGTTCAGCTTTGATAACACAGCTTTTCCCATCTCCTTTAAGTAACTATCCAACAACGGCCCAACCAATTCCAACTTGTTCCCGACCACTTCTTCTAAAAGGGAATCCATATTTGTTATTCCGTAATTCGGTTTGTTTTTTGCTCCTGACACAGTCTTAATCCAACGCCTTTCCGTGGAAAACTTCATTTCCACTACAGAAGAGTTCCAAAATGTCGAACCACGCTCAGTGTCCGTATTAAACATGTGTAAATCAAGAACATCGATCCCTACTTTGGCGGCCATATTGGTTGATTTTGTATAGGTAACTGGTAACACCGCTGACTCTTATGAGCCCGCATATGTGGGAGGAAAAGGAAGAACCTGACTCACGTCATTACTTATTGGGTGGCCAATCACAGCGCGGGATTTGTTTGCCAAATTTATTCTCTCTAAGTAAAGGAACAGAATGCCTAATTTACTGCCACTTCGATCAGTCCCAAGTCGATCGAGATCACTTTGAACTTGCTAAAGCGGCCAAACAAAGATTGGACATCAAACAAATCAGGACAGCAGGGAATGGAGATTTCTAAACAAGGTTTTTGGTGTGCATTATTTGGTGGAATCGGAGTTATGGTTTTCACCGCGTTGCTGTTCAAGATTTTGCAAACCAGTGGAAGACGACAAGAACGAGACAATGGAGAGAACAGGAATGAAACTACTAGAAGGCCACAAAACTCTGCCAGGTTTCGGCAGTGCACTAAATTGCCACAGGAGCAAGATGAGAGGTGAGCACATTTTTGCAACGTTTGTGAGTTAGCAGATTCTTTTTTTGATGTTAAAATTCTTCGATTTTCACTAGACTGCGAGACTCCTTTTTTCGACGATCTTGTGAGCTGAAGCGCGAAGTAGCTCAGTAAAATAAAATTATTGGTTTTAATTGATACGATGTTAATCCCTTTATGAAAGCTCCGTATGCAAGGATGCTAATTTTGAAGGTATTTTATACCTTTTTGGCTTCCTTAGTTGCTCACCTCTTTTGGCTTTTTCCTTCAAGTTTTGATCCGCGGACCGGAACCGGAAATTAACATTCCGCATCAGTCCAGTGATAACCCCCCCCCCCCCCTCCCTTGTGATAACCACTACCAAAACAAACCATTAGCCAATCACTACTAAGGGTGAAACGCGGTGCAAAGAGGAAGGAATTTTCAATGCTTATATCACAGTAAAATGCATAGAATGTGGAATGTTTGGGCAAAGTTATTTCAAGGCTTTATTTTGGATACCTCATCTAACAACTGTTCCGGGTAAAATAACACAGTAAAGGAGACGACAACAGTTAAGCTAAAATGCACTATTTATTCTTCGATAGTGGGCATGATATTTTCATCAGTCGGCTTCCTTTTGTTGGGAGGCGAAGCTGGGGCATTCTGTATAAAATATAAATTAAACAAGAAATGTAAATAATTTCGTTTTGGAAACGGCTCTTGAACTGCCAAATGCACAGGAAGCGATGGTCCAAGGGGAAAATTACTTTTTATTTACACGTTACGACATTAATATTGCCAAAGCCGCTGAAATGACTCTCCGTATCTGTGTGCACGGCTTAAATCCCAAAACATATTACCGTACGAACGTGTTTGCAGAATGTCTTTGCTTTGCTTTACTTTTAAATGGGCTTTAGTATTTCTCTACAACGTACTAAACTTAAGACAGAAACACATCATTCAACCAAATTTTTAAAAAAAATTGTAAATAGAAATGAGAGTCCTCTTAATGAAAACGAAATCATGAAGATGTGAGAAACCACATTCAATGAATTAATACACCAAAACTCCAAATCATAAAATGACCAAAACAACAATTTAAACAATTAGTCATCCAGAATGAGAACTATTCAGTGATTTAGCCAAAAAATGGAACTAAAATGAATTAGACTCTTAGTTACCAGCCCGGTGATACTGTGTTGGTGTTTCTTACATGTATAAAGTATTTTAAGTTGTATAATATTTATTATATTTTGTCAATGAAAATCTTTCTTTACTTGCCTCTTTATGCAATAGCATGACATCATCAGATGTGGCAGAGCAATCATCTAGGAGATGCTGTTTCTTTGAAGTGTCAGTTTTTGCTTCTTCCAATCTTTTGGGCCATTTACTGTTAATGAATTTTAAAATAAGTATGATCAAGTCACAACATTAATAAAATTAAACCCCTTAATTAAAGTAAGAGTATGCAAGTGCATATATTGTCAAATGTGTTAGTTGATTATGAAAACAGTCAGCCCACCCCTCCTCTTTCAGG
>NC_090877.1:21970144-21977644 GCF_036669935.1 Montipora foliosa | reverse complement strand
TGAGAGCCTGGAACAGGCTAATCCTGGACTGGCATGGCAAGGCAGTAGTGTCTCCCAGATTTTTAAACTAATCATCTCAAATGGAGGAAAGATACTAACCAATATAAAGGTGGAAGTGATAACTGAGACAAGTTAAAAGGGTAAGCAGCTCACTTCCAGATGCCGTCCGCGCCTCAATTGAAATCCCTAGCAATTAGCCCACGAACGCAGACGTATTCGCGGCAGTCCCTTGCAGCGCGAGTATAAATAAGAGCTCTGCATTTCATTTAGGCCCAGTTCGCGCTAGAATCCTCTTGCAACATTGCCGTGTTATGGCTGACGCTCAAGCTCCAGTTGAAGCTGCTGTTCCCGCCGCTCAAGCCCTGATTCAAGTGCCTCCGGTCGCCGCAGCTAATGTTGAGAATCCTCAGCAAAATCAAGCTCCTTTGCAGGTGTAATTTTTGCTCGTTTTACTGCTTGGTTTTTCCCTGGCTGGTGTTCGCCCTTTCGCCTTTCCCTCCCCTTTGTCGTCCACGTGGCTGCTTGTTGGCACCATTTTTTCGATAGTTTTGGTCCCCTCCTTTTTATTTTATCTTTTGTACGCCTATATTTCGCTTAGACCGATTTGGCTGTTTTGCTCGGTTCTTGTCCCCTTTTGCACACCTTTTATTTATCATGTCAGTGTGCTTCGCCTCGAAAGCACCGGGTTTCTGTAGTGCTTTCTTTTTGGCTCCCTTCTCCGTTGCACACGCTTTACTTGTTATTTGAATGTGCTTCGCCTCGCAAACACCGGGTTTGCATAGTGCTTTTCTCTTCGGCTCCTCTCTCCCTTGCACACGTTTTATTTGTTATGTAAGTGTGCTTCGCCTCGCAAACTTCGGTTTTGTGTAGTGCTTCTCTCTTCAGTTCCCTTCCCCTTTTTGCACACGTTTGTTTGTTTGCGGGTGCTTCGCCTCGCAAACCATGATGTTGCGCAGTGCTGTCTTTCCTTCGCCCCTTTCGGCTTTTGTTCGCTTATCCGATCTCTGTACTTTGTGGTAATTTTTTGATTCGTGTATTTCGCCTTCCAAGCGTCGGGTTTGCGCGGTGCATTCCCTCCCTTCCCTGTTACTTGTATGATTTCTTATAATTAGTTTCTTTTCTTTCCGCTATCTTGTGTTTTCGAATATTTTGCCTCTCGACGGGTTTTTGTTTAGTCCTTTTCTCGCTGTCTTCCCGTTACCTCGCGTACTTTATTAGTTTGCTTAGGGACGTTCGCGCCCAAAACGTTCCCACGTACAGATTTTTTTAAAACTTGCCACGCAGAAAGGTAATGACCTACTTTTGCCAAAAAGGCAAAAAAAATGGGGGGTCACCGTGCTCGTTTTCGAGATCATGAGGTGCATTTTTTAGAAGATTGCGTTACTTTAAGACGATCTTAGCTTACAACTGTCAGCAATAAAAAAACTACATTAGTGAAATTTAGATCAGGTAAACGCACACAGTTCAACATAACTAATATAACTAAATTAACCTTTGCAGCTGATGTCTTTTTCCGAGGTGAAATAGACCTTGCAAAACGATACATATTAGTCTAAGAAAGAAAACTTCGGTCGCACGAGAGCATAAAAGGCCAAATATTTGTAACTTCTCAAGAACAGATTTTTTTTGTTTTTTGTTAAAATGGACAAAATCAAGAAAGGAAGTGATCTATTGAACGAAAAATGGGGGTCACCGAGCATTCAAGAGAGTAAAATCGCTGCGAAGTTCTCAAAGCGATTGTTTATTCGCACTGTCAAGCCATTGCGTGACATTTCCGAGAAGACCTGGGTCTAAAGCTATCCCATGATGCCACATACTTTCACGTTCTATTCTTGTGGGAAATTTTTGCTAATTTTTGCGCCTTTAGTATCGTGTTTACCTGCGTGGTCTGCGATGCTTGACGTGTGCGTGACATGCGCGAAAAAATGCGCAGTAGCAATGGGCGCGAACGTCCTTAATACGTTCTTCCTTCGCCTCGCAATCCGCCAATGGTTTTGTGTAGCACTTTCCTCTCCCCCTTTATTTTAGTTTCTGCGTGCTTATTTGGCTTTATTGTTTTCAAAAGTTTTTTTATTTCCCAGCTTGGCCGCGCATATTTTTGGCCTTTGTCCAGTACTATTCCCCTGACGCCTATTTAGTTCATTGTTTTTGTTTTGCACGCCTTAGACTTTTGTTTCTTCCTGGTCTTCATGTTTTTTGCCCTTGTCTCCCCTCGTTTTGTTTCTATTTTAGTGTTCTGTAAATTGTTGTGTCTTTGTGTTCCCTCCGATTTTTGCGGCACCTTTTTGTTTCTGTCATAATGTAATTTTTTCTCGCACTGTTTTCTCTTTTTTACGTTTCTTTATCCTTTCCAATGGTAGGCTGAAAGGGTGTCTAATGCCCTAGTGAACTTACCGACGCTCAGGCTGCCATCCCTTGGGTGGGTTCTTGCGTCTTTTTTCCCTTCTGCGATTATCCTTTTTGTTGTTGTTGTTGTTGTTGTTGTTGTTGTTGTTGTTTTGCCGTTTTCCCGCTCGAGGGCTGGAAGCCTGTAGATATTTTTATTCACCCTCTCTGGGGAAAATTTGCACAACTTTAGAGCCGGCTTGGCCATCACTTTAGACCTTTCGGGTAGTCAGCTTGCAGACATTATGGAGCATGTTGGTTGGCGCCACGTTCCCAAAGCTCAAAGCTTCTCGTTGTTTGAAAGTTGCGCAGGTTTTACGTCCCGGAGGTCCTTCAGAGTTATTATCTCGTCACGACTCTTCTGCCCAAGCCCTGGCAGACTCTTACGCTGACTTGATCAGCCTCCTCCATTTCACTGTCGCCTTTCCCACCGGCGCGGTTTCGAGTTAGTTTGAGTTTTGGCTGGTTGGGAGTTTTTCCAGTTTTAGTATGAGATCTGATGTGTGTGATGTTTAAGCTTTGGCGTTCTTCTAGAGTCTTAAAGCCGTATTTAACGTTGGGCTCCTTAGTGCGGGAACATATCTCCGTCTCTGATTACCGAGCGTGAAATGGACTGTCGCAAATAGGGGCAATTACATTGTGATACAGGACGTTTACTATTCAATATTTTATGGATAATATCGGCTTAACAATCAGAGTTAATATGTTGACAAGTTTTAAAAGTCTACTGTCCCTGCAGTTAGCATAACGAGCCATTCTGTTTTGGTTCGCTAACGAGATTTGCGTAAATTATCATAGTTAGCTACTAACTATGATTATACATAAATACTTTCCGTTTTAAGGAACAATTGAAGTGATATATCAAATTAAACAAATTATGTTCAGGTGATAAAAGTTAATAACAAGAAATAAGATTAAATAAGTTACTAGTAAGTAATGGTTTTGATTAATTGGTAACAGGACTTCGTGTCGTCCAATTTTGTCTGTAATCATACTCGTGATTAAACAAATCGGACTGCCGCTACGCGGTCGTTCGATTTTGTTAATCACTCGTTTGATTACAGACCAAATTGGACTCACTCAGCCCTATTACCATAATAAATTGCACTCCACTCAGTTCAATTACCATTATTTAAATGCCTGGTCACTCGGTAACAGGCGATCAAGCGTTCTTTGGGAAGCGGAAAAGGAGAAACAGGACAAGGCGAAAAAGTGATCAGCGTTCTTTTTTGTGCTCTTCTAGATCTCGCACCCCAACTTTGATGCGCTTGCTCGAAGCCAAAAACTCGTAGTCGTACACTCTCTTCGACCCTTAAATTGTTTGCGATTAGTGTGTCGGTTCTTTAACGTGCCAAAGAGTTTTGAACAAGGGTTGTGACGCGGTCCTCCGATCATTTAAAAGTCCTTTTCCCAGAGGCAATTTTTAAAACCTGAGTGCCGGTATTCGACCTTTTAAAAGACTGGCCCCGGTTTTTCAAAAGGTGGATACCGCTATCCACCGGATAAATCACTATCAATTGGATAGCACAATTGGTTTCGCTATGACTTATCCACTGGATAGTGATTTATCAGGGTGGATAGCGAATCCGTCGTTTTAACAACTGGCCCCTGGCTTTTAAGCATGTTGTTAAAACTAAAAAGAATGAAGTTAAAGCAAGAAATCATGCGCAGAAGCGTTTTCTTTTATCGAAACCCAATATTAATTGACCGAAGCGGAAAATACCATAAATGATACTCTTTTTGTCCACCCAAAATTGTGAATAAGCATTATTTTTGTTTTCTCTTGGGACCATTTCAAGTCCCAAGAGAAACTGGAAACAATGCTTAAACTATGCAAACAAAGAGCATCTTGGTATTTTCCTCTTTGGCCAATTAGAGAGAATCCGGGCTTTTTAGTACTAGACGAAGCGACTTTGGTGTTGGTCGGCCACAAATCATGCTATACTAGGGTGCAAGTTGCGACAGCAACCTGCAAATCAAGAGATGTGTATGCTTCAATTTTTTAATGAACGGATTTTTTATAGCTGTAGCATTCATATTTACAATTATAAACAAGCCAGTGTTCATAAAACAGACTGGGTCGTACGGAGTATTTGATCCGCCGATCTTTACAAACTGACCTAATATGGACACAGCCGGTAAAAAATTATGCACGAACTAAATGTGTCGCAGCCTTGCTGTCTTTTATCTTCTCGTGCCGGCTCACGTGCCACGTGCCGTTCTCCGACCGATTCCTGGTGTTTGTATCCCACTATTTAGACCATGCCTGGTTTTTGACCGATGCTAATGTTCCTCTAAGGCAGTTCCTTGTCTTTTAAGTAGTTGTATTCGAACGTGAAACCTTCCTTTCTCCGTTCACCCCATTTTCGTAGGCAAAATAGATGTAGGTTCCCATTAAAAGATAGAGAAAAGGTTACTAGGAACTCGTCGGTTTTTTTTTTTTTAAGATAAAACCCATGCCAAAACACACCTCAACATATATAACCGGCTACGACAATCTCAAGCTAAAACAGTGGGGCCCGACCGAGTACTGAAATGAAGAGGACTGAGAAAGGAAGGGGCCCGCAGCATCCCATGTGTTACATTTCTAAACTTTGTTGTTATGTAGTAAAAAAAATCATTTCTTGTCAGTTGTTCCCCTTCAGGAAAATTATCAAAGGAAATTATGTAGGAAAAGCCAAATTTCAATAAAAAGTGACCTTTTTTTGAAGACCGAAATGACGACCGCCTTTGCAAGTTTTCATTGAACTATTTCTATCTTCGAACAGGAATGAAGCCGCTAGAAGACCTCACAATTGTGCCAGGTTTCGGTCGTGCACTAAATTACCACAAGAACAAGATGAAAGGTGAGTACATTTTTCCAACGTTTGCGAGTTCGCAGATTCTTTTTCGATGATAAATTTGTTTGATTTTCACTTACATAGAGAAAAAAGTCATTTCATGATGTGAACAAAATCAAGTAGCTCAGTAAAATCTCAAACCGCGGCTGAGCTGTATTGCAGTACGGCAAGGCCTCGACCAAATTACAATAAAAAATGACCTCACTCTCGGTTGTTGAGTAGTTGGTAATGCAAGGATACTTTAAAGTGTTTTTATACCGTTTTCTTCCTTTCCAGTTGGTCATTGGCTTTACAAGCTTAATACTAACAGAGACAATTACTTTGTGCTACAGAAATATTTTGATGATACTTTTTGGCTTCAAAGTCGGAGTTTAAATGTTGACCAATTTTAAACCTTGGGTCCCTGCAGTTAGCAAAACGAGCCACGAGAAAAGCATAATTTATACATTAACACTTCATTCGTCCCAACAAGGCTTTTCAGAATAATTAAAGGTACAATTAAATAAACAGAAACTATGTACGGGTGATATAAGTTAATAAAAAGTAAAAAGATAATTGAAATAAATTAGTTGGCTCAAGGTGTGTATTCAAGACTCTTAAGATTTCAACGTTAAATCTTTCTTCAGGCAACGTTTGAAGTCCTTTACTGTTGGCGGTACTTGTGTGCACTGTCTAATGAGTTCTTGTGTTGGTTTCAAATAGTGTACACACTAAATGAGTTTCAAAGCTTTTGTATAAAGAAGCCAACACCCCCATACGAGTTAAGTCCTATAACATGAAGATAACAGATGAGATGGTAAATTTTTTCCACGATTTAGGAAACCAAGAGATGCATGTGCACGTGTCCGCGAAGGAGAATTCCGATTTCTTCCGAGAATCCTCATGTCCACGTCGAAAAAAAATCTATTTTCGCAACGTGAAGATTTAACAAAAACCATACACAATAGAATGAGAAATGAGTCAATTTTCAGTAGGTTAGGTAGTCGTCAATTTAGTTTATGCGTAGAATGAATCACTTGTTTCCTTTTCTCTTTTTCACACAGGGATGGTCACATTTCACGCATCAGTGAAACGCAGTAGGCGTGACAACATACCAATCAGTAGTTATATTAAAGGCCTTGGGTTCATCTTTCATGCTTCGCTAATCAAGACAAGGGAATCATCCACGTAAACAAATGGCCACTTCCGAGTTCATGTCTGCCTCCTCTTCAAAGCGAGTCTAAGTGCGAAGTTTTTCTTATGAAAATTAGTTTTCATTTTTATTTAAAAAAGAACTAATTTCCGTCACAAAAACTTCGCACTTAGACTCGCTTTGAAGAGGAGACAGACATGAACACGGACATGGCCTATTAAAGCAGCTGGAAGAAACCTATTTAGAATAATTTGTAATGGAACACAACGTGGTGAATTAAAATTTCATATGAAGAGAGTACTCACGGAAAATAACTGAATTTCTTCCTTCGGGCTTCTAGAGGCTTTGATGCTCGTGTGCTACTTAAGGACGTTCGCGCCCAAAACGTTCCCACGTACAGATTTTTTTTAAACTTGCCACGCAGAAAGGTAATGATCTACTTTTGCCAAAAAGGCAAAAAAATGGGGGTCACCGTGCTCATTTTCGAGATCATAAGGTGCACTAAGGCCCGTTTCAAACGTCGAACTTTTCATGTGCCGAATCTAATGCAAATGAGAAAATCTATTGTTTTCGCTCATTTGCATTAGATTCGGCACATGAAAAGTTCGACGTTTGAAACGGGCCTTAGAGAAGATTCCGTTATTTTAAGACGATCTTAGCTTACAACTGTCAGCAATAAACGAGCTACATTAGTGAAATTTAGATCAGGTAAACGTACTCAATTCAACATAAATAATATAACTAAACAAACTTTTGCAGCTGATGTCTTTTTCTGAGGTGAAATAGACCTTGAAAGAGGATACATATTAGTCTAAGAAAGAAAACGTCGGTCGCACGAGAGCATAAAACTTCTCTCGTACAGATTTTTTTGGTTTTTTGTTAAAATGTACAAAATTAGGAAAGGAAGTGATCTACGGAAAGAAAAATGGGGGTCACCGAACATTCAATAGAGTAAAATCAATGCGACGTTCTCAAAGCGATTGTCTATTTTATATTTTTTTCATTGCGTGACATTTCCGAGAAGACCTGGGTCCACAGCTATCCCATAATGCCACATACTTTCACGTTTCATTCTTATGGAAATTGTTTGCGCCTTTAGCATCGTGTTTACCTTCGTCGTCTGCGCTGCATGACGTGTGCGTG
>NC_090877.1:21950144-21965144 GCF_036669935.1 Montipora foliosa | reverse complement strand
ATCAATCAATTGGTTTCCTAATCAGCATAATTATATTTGTAGACTTCAAACTGTACTTAACAGTCAAACGTTCAATAACACTAGGCATCAACAAAGCTGAAGAATTTCACAGTTTTCAAAGCGTATCCCGACAAGTGAAGCTTTGGTGTAAAGCTCGCCATTTTTCTTTTCTGGCTTCAGCATAAAATCTCTTTAGTACATATGCATTCGCCAACTTGTCCTTCGCGTTGATGACACGAGTGACTCTTCGTCTACCTTTCTTTCCTTGAGATACTCTCTAAATACGTTAAATGCAACTTTTGTTCCTTTCTTAGTATTCTCACTGTTCTTTCGATCTACTAAAGATGTCGAATCATTCTCTGACAGCTCGGGGAACCGATCTTCCATTTTCTCACAAGAGCGTGATGTCAACTGCGCATGAGCAGAATATTATTTGCAGCAAAACACTTATTTGTAGGCAGTTATTTGCAGGTCACCTGGTGGGCTCTCGGCCAATGAAAAGGAAGGACAAAATCGATCGAATGATAACCTATGATTTCGGGTTTCAGGCGGATCAAGTTCTTATTTACAGGGTGCTTAGTGAGAAATCTGCCTCGAAATGTTCTTAAAATTTGTTTCAGAAATATTATACATTATACATTATATATTACTAGAGGATTAACCTGCACCCGGCAAATAGCCTGGGCCCGGTTGATCAAAAGCTGATTAACTTAATCCAGGATTAGCGTAAACATTTGTTTCACGTTTTCAACTTTTTGGTGAAAGTCTATTTTGTTTATTTTTGCTTTTCAAGATTGATTTCTTCTAATGTAAAGTTTTGCCCAAACTCAGCGTTGAACAGCATTTGGGCATAGAGAAATAAACTCCTTGGTTAATTTTTAATCTGGGATTAGCCTTAATCTGCTTTTGAACAACCAGGCGCTGAGATTCTGGTTTATGTTTTTGTTTTGGTGTTCTGATTCGCTTATAGGCCCTTCCAGCTAAACCAGGCAGACCGACCAAAGCTGACAAACATAGACCACACTACACCGGTAACTCCGCACCCTACACTCCGTGAGCAGTGTTTGGGTTAACTTCTCACATGATCAACAACAGCGGTAGAGGAACGGGCCTTCGGTTAACAGTGCTCCTCCACGGATCAAACCCAAGACCTCCATCCCGCACAGTAGTGAAAAAAAAATCTTAACACATCTGTCATCACTTAAGAAGGAATTACATGCAACATACGAGAAAGGAACGGTCTGACACAAAATGGCTTGAGTTGTCCTTGTCTATCAAGTTGAACGTTGTATAAGGGATGAAAGGAAATGTTTCATCTTTTCTTAGTGGAATAAAAAAATAACTCGTTTGGGGGAAAGGTCCACAGCTACCTTGCAGATACATGTACCCCTATTTCATTCGAGTAGCATAAGCAATAAGTTCCACCTAATAGGAAACTAGTGTAGTTAATTATCACACCTGACTTTTTCGGAGTCTGCAGGAAGGGGTAGATGATGGTAGGCTGCCTCCAGCATAGCCAACTGATAACATCTTTCCTTGTTCAGAGGTACAGGACCTAACGGTGCCACGCCTAGGAGAGGCTGGAGATGTGCCGTGTTGGTCTCTTGTACCACCTTGTTCTCATCTGTTGTCTGACTACTGCTTGACCCCAGCAACGCTGCAAAAATACATACACAAATACAAATTTAAACCGTAAGAGGGCAATTCTTACTCACTTTCTGCAAAATATTTATCTTTGTTTTTAAGTGCCACGACTAAAAAAACGGAAAGTGTAAGACTGCTAATTTGTAATGCAAGCAATGCAAGCTTTAATATAAGAGTTCACCAAAAATAAAACAGAGAGCAATCGGCATTTGAGAGATGGATCAATGAGAAAAATTGAAGAGGTGAAGACTCACTCACTTAAAGGTAATGATCATGATAATAACCTTTATTAACGCGTCATGTGTATCTACTTTCGATAAACTAGTAAACTAATTGGGGACACCCATCTACAAAATTGTTAAGAAACAATACAAAATTAAAAGTTCTATACAATTACTTCAAATGCTATACAAATTTCTTATAACTGGCTACATAGATTACTAAAAATGATAAAAACACTGCCCTACGCTTAAAACACCAAAAATCATATCACTATCCTTACTCGAACCCTAAAATCGATACATACAATAAGAAGAAAATAATGATGAATTGTTCTGATAAACCCATAAACAGAGGACAGTCCTTACAATAATCATCTCCCACAAGAGTTTCTAAGAAACTCAACCCACATATGACGCTGAGTTTGGGACCACATTGGTGGGAAGCGGGTGCTCTTACCACTGCTCCCTGACTGACTACATCAAATCTGTATATTTGCACCCAGTAGTCAATTTACTCTGTAACTGTTGTACTTCAAAGTTAAATTTAAGTTAAAATGAATCCAACCTAAATAATAATTATTGCTTGATTCCCATTAATTTCCTTTGTATTTTAAACCTATTGATGATAAATAATGATGTTGGGGGACAAATCTTGATCAAAATTTAGCTACATGCAGGATGAAGTCATTTAAGTTGCCAGAATTTCACATAAATATTAATGTATTTACATAGTTTTAGAAAATATATATCATTGGACTCCTTGTTCTTACATCTTGGCACTCTAGCAAAACTGAGGAACCGTGATATCACTCTTTTTGCATAGCTTCTTGCACTGGTTTGTTGATATCCTTAAGGATAACTGCCTTAATTGCATCTCCAAAAACCATGTCGTCCATCATAATCAAAATCTGGTGAGGTTTTGCTTCACTATTCATCATTGTTGACAGTTGTTTGATATATTCACTGCTTTATTCAGTTAACAAATGATATAAAATACCATTAATATTTTTAATGTGAATTCTAACAATGATTGGGCTTAAATAAATTATTATTCATGGTCTTCATCTTCAGTTTGTTGGTTTGAGCAAAATTATTGAAAGTAATAAGATAAATGACTAATTCTGTTGTTTTAAGAGTTATCATAATATTATTATTGGCAATAAGAGGACATTATAAATTATAAAAGAATTAGGATAGTACACGCACACCCATTCGTCAATAGCTGTGTTTAAATGAGAGTATGTAAACACAGCTGTGAAATCACACGATTTTTGATTTGTTATGTGTTGTCAGACGCACGTTTTAATTGGCTGGTTGGAAATATGGGAGTGTATGTTATGCAAACCCTCGACTCTGTCTCGGGTTTGCATAACTGTCGAGAATTCTCCCAACTACGCTTCGCGTTTACATGAGGGTATGTAAACATGGAAAACGTCCTCTATTGCTTAAATGACACAACAAAATACAACTTTTCGATCGGTTACTTTATCTCAAGAGAAGCACTTCCGGAAGGCAGTTTTCTATTAAGCACTGGCCATTGAAGCAGATTCAACCAAGCCTTTGCCTGTTGGGTGCATCTGGCAAAATAGTCCAAAATGCATGTGGGTCTTCTTTTTTATGGTGCAAACAGGGACATCTAAACATTCGCTCTGAGGAAGGGCTAACACTCGAAAAATCATTCATGGTGCTAATTCGACCTTTATCGACATATTTGATAAAACCAAATTTTCCTGTTAAACATAACACTGTATGGAATCAATATAACATGGAGACAATTAAGAATGTAACGGGGTCCCTCATGCATGACCCCAAGTGTTGATGCCTGTCGAGGAATAGGTTATTCGCTAAGCTCTTCTGACCCTACAATTTACCAGTTTAATAAATTATATACTAGTCCAAAACAGCAATGTGAAAGTTAACTAATAGGTACCCAATTTACTGTGGCCATAATAATCCTCTGAAAACTGAGAACCCTAAAAGTTGTTTTTCGGTAGCTGTGTACCAGCAGGAGAATCCTTCAAGCTCTCCTCTGGATAAAAAAACTATCCAGAAGGTGCAGGTTGCCAAGATCACCTGAGATTTGAACTTGACAGGAATTTATCCATTTTTTGGATAGCCCCCCCTCCCCTCTTTATCCCCATTTTTCATCAGGGGCTGTAGTCCCTTTTCATCTGTGGTTGATCTCAACTGAAGCCTTTTTTATCAACCTTAGTTGTATGATTTTCTTATAACTAATGCAAAGTGCGGGCATGGAAGGAATCAAGTTTCAACTTTAATGCCATGTTGCACAAGGAAAATATACTTACAAATTTCATTATTGCAATAAGAGAAAAGTACGCGATAACGCGGTTAGACTTTCGAAAAGTCCTTCGTCTAGATACACGCGACTTCGTGAGGTCGACTTGTGGC
The DNA here is from genome assembly GCF_036669935.1 of Montipora foliosa. NCBI lineage: Eukaryota > Metazoa > Cnidaria > Anthozoa > Scleractinia > Acroporidae > Montipora > Montipora foliosa. The sequence goes on along the minus strand of NC_090877.1, from coordinate 21,960,870 downwards.
AAGTCTATAACGCGGTTAGCTGTTGGCTTAATCTTTTCTTCCTCGCCACGGACATATTCAAAAGGAGTCAAGGCTTTGCGTTGTTCAACACATGAACAATAATTACACTGTAAACACAAGGACTTTTCATACTTGATTGGCGCCAATTTAGCGACCCAAAAACGGGTCGGGTGATTAGATGAGCTAGGCCAATCAGAGTAGTCCTCGTGGACTCCAGGGGATAGAGTTGTCAATCAAAATTTGCCACACGCAGTGAAAGCGTGACTTTCAACATGCTACTAAGGCCACCGGATCCAAATTCCCCGACTATCAGAGGGAAAAGTCTGACCTTTGAACTAGTCCAGTACGCTTTTGGTCATTTACTTGGAGAGGATTGCAATGCTATCGTCTTCGTATTAAATTGTTCCACTGATTTCACTCACGAAAGATTTGGTCTGTTAGGTTTACTGATGTCGTCATGTTCACAGTAAGGACATACGCATCGCACACAAGTAGGAGTAACAACTGATTTTTATTGAATATAATGCTTTCTTTTATATGCTCAAATAAAGGCGGGTGATCTATATACAGTTTCAATCAAGTTCACGTATTTGGCAAAATACCATTATACATACAACGGTGATTTCCTGAGCGGTTTTCTACTAACGTATAGATAACATATGATTAAACTACTAAAAGCGTTGCGGTTATGTATGTGGTTACGTTGGCTAGTTGAGTCATGATATTGGAGCAACTATTCTAACATGGTCTCTTGGCATTAGAGCGTCATATGTAGGAGACAACACATTTAAAATCTTAAGTATAAACTGATGTTTGGAAGTCCCGAGGCGATTCTCAATGACTATCGACACATTTTTCGTCGAATGGAACAAAAAATTTTAAAATGCATGAGTATTCATCGACGAGAGTCATTGCATCGCTAAATGGTATACTTAAGTTTCACTGAGATGTATCTTTTAATCCCGGTCTAGTACGTCTCCTACACCTGAAGCCTACCTGATCTTTCATGAGTGAAATCAATTGAATTTCTTGACGATTCGAAGCTTTCCCTTTAATACTTGCTAATCTTTCGAATTAGTGTTTCGTTTCTATCAGCACAAATCACGGCGCAAGTTCTGTTGGTCCAAAAAATACCACTAAAGATCTCCTTTCCAAGCGGCGACTCGAGATTGAAATAAGCTTTCGTTTTATTTCATTTTTGTTTCTGATACCGTTAGCACAAAGTCAACAAATTTCCTCTTTCGATTTCGTAGAAACAAATTAACATGCTCGATTGTTTTCGTCGGATTGCGGTCACCAGTGCGAATGACGTCATCCCCTTTTTGGCGCGAGACGCAAATGAAAACCTTGCAAGCGAGACAAGTCGACCTCTCGCGACTTCGTGAGGTCGACTTGTGGCAAGTCTATAACGCGGTTAGCTGTTGGCTTAATCTTTTCTTCCTCGCCACGGACATATTCAAAAGGAGTCAAGGCTTTGCGTTGCTCAACACATGAACAATAATTACACTGTAAACACATGAATCGAGCTTGGTCAAAAATCCTGCGTAACATATAACCAGCTGACCTTGCTCCTATTTTCTCGCGTCCCACACCTGGTGAAGGACGGGCTCTGCTGCACAGACCTCCTTCTTTTAGATCGGATAACCGACTCGTGCTGAGCTTTCGAATGAACTACCGTCTTCACAAACTCGAGCTCCTGAAATGTCGTGACCGCAAAGTAACAAGTTCTACATATTCGCGATGGTAATAAACCATCGTCAACAGAAATTTTCAAACCAGAAAACTCTTATCAATCCCGTACGATTCCTTTCTAATTGCCTTTTATGGTTGTTACTAATAATATATCTGTTGCAAGTACGGCAAGCAGAAAAGGGAATCCCACCGGCCATTCTCTTCCGATTCCTTCCGGTTATCGTTTTTGTTGTGCTCCCATCTGACCAATCAGTGACGAGAACAGATTGGGACCTGCCAGAATCCAGAGCTCTCGATCAGAGGCGCTGGCCAAAAGGATCGCAGCTCTGGGAACGAGAATGATCGAGAAGAGAAACGGCTACGACTACGAGTCTACTACGCATGACCACAGTACAGTCGTGACGGAGAAACTAAATGGAACACACGTGCACGTGCATGTGAGCGCTTACCCTTTGAACATTAGATTCATGTTAATAAATATTGTAATTTATTGGGTGGCCAATCACAGCGCAGGATTTGTTTGCCAAATTTATTCACACACGCTTTAATTTTACTCACTCTTCGATCAGTCCCAAGTCGATCGAGATCACTTTGAAGTTAACTTGCTAAAGCGGCCAAAGATTGGACATCAAACAGATCGGGACAGCAGGGAATGGATTTTTTGGTGTGCATTATTTGGTGGAATTCGATCGGTTGCTTTATCTCAAGAGAAGCAATTCCGGAAGGCAGTTTTCTATTAAGCACTGGCCATTGAAGCAGATTCAACCAAGCCTTTGCCTGTTGGGTGCATCTGGCAAAATAGTCCAAAATGCATGTGGGTCTTCTTTTTTATGGTGCAAACAGGGACATCTAAACATTCGCTCTGAGGAAGGGCTAACACTCGAAAAATCATTCATGGTGCTAATTCGACCTTTATCGACATATTTGATAAAACCAAATTTTCCTGTTAAACATAACACTGTATGGAATCAATATAACATGGAGACAATTAAGAATGTAACGGGGTCCCTCATGCATGACCCCAAGTGTTGATGCCTGTCGAGGAATAGGTTATTCGCTAAGCTCTTCTGACCCTACAATTTACCAGTTTAATAAATTATATACTAGTCCAAAACAGCAATGTGAAAGTTAACTAATAGGTACCCAATTTACTGTGGCCATAATAATCCTCTGAAAACTGAGAACCCTAAAAGTTGTTTTTCGGTAGCTGTGTACCAGCAGGAGAATCCTTCAAGCTCTCCTCTGGATAAAAAAACTATCCAGAAGGTGCAGGTTGCCAAGATCACCTGAGATTTGAACTTGATAGGAATTTATCCATTTTTTGGATAGCCCCCCTCCCCCCTTTATCCCCATTTTTCATCAGGGGCTGTAGTCCCTTTTCATCTGTGGTTGATCTCAACTGAAGCCTTTTTTATCAACCTTAGTTGTATGATTTTCTTATAACTAATGCAAAGTGCGGGCATGGAAGGAATCAAGTTTCAACTTTAATGCCATGTTGCACAAGGAAAATATACTTACAAATTTCATTATTGCAATAAGAGAAAAGTACGCGATAACGCGGTTAGACTTTCGAAAAGTCCTTCGTCTAGATACACGCGACTTCGTGAGGTCGACTTGTGGCAAGTCTATAACGCGGTTAGCTGTTGGCTTAATCTTTTCTTCCTCGCCACGGACATATTCAAAAGGAGTCAAGGCTTTGCGTTGTTCAACACATGAACAATAATTACACTGTAAACACAAGGACTTTTCATACTTGATTGGCGCCAATTTAGCGACCCAAAAACGGGTCGGGTGATTAGATGAGCTAGGCCAATCAGAGTAGTCCTCGTGGACCCCAGGGGATAGAGTTGTCAATCAAAATTTGCCACACGCAGTGAAAGCGTGACTTTCAACATGCTACTAAGGCCACCGGATCCAAATTCCCCGACTATCAGAGGGAAAAGTCTGACCTTTGAACTAGTCCAGTACGCTTTTGGTCATTTACTTGGAGAGGATTGCAATGCTATCGTCTTCGTATTAAATTGTTCCACTGATTTCACTCACGAAAGATTTGGTCTGTTAGGTTTACTGATGTCGTCATGTTCACAGTAAGGACATACGCATCGCACACAAGTAGGAGTAACAACTGATTTTTATTGAATATAATGCTTTCTTTTATATGCTCAAATAAAGGCGGGTGATCTATATACAGTTTCAATCAAGTTCACGTATTTGGCAAAATACCATTATACATACTACGGTGATTTCCTGAGCGGTTTTCTACTAACGTATAGATAACATATGATTTTAAAACTACTAAGAGCGTTGCGGTTATGTATGTGGTTACGTTGGCTAGTTGAGTCATGATATTGGAGCAACTATTCTAACATGGTTTCTTGGCATTAGAGCGTCATATGTAGGAGACAACACATTTAAAATCTTAAGTATAAACTGATGTTTGGAAGTCCCGAGGCGATTCTCAATGACTATCGACACATTTTTCGTCGAATGGAACAAAAAATTTTAAAATACATGAGTATTCATCGACGAGAGTCATTGCATCGCTAAATGGTATACTTAAGTTTCACTGAGATGTATCTTTTAATCCCGGTCTAGTACGTCTCCTACACATGAAGCCTACCTGATCTTTCATGAGTGAAATCAATTGAATTTCTTGACGATTCGAAGCTTTCCCTTTAATACTTGCTAATCTTTCGAATTAGTGTTTCGTTTCTATCAGCACAAATCACGGCGCAAGTTCTGTTGGTCCAAAAAATACCACTAAAGATCTCCTTTCCAAGCGGCGACTCGAGATTGAAATAAGCTTTCGTTTTATTTCATCTTTGTTTCTGATACCGTTAGCACAAAGTCAACAAATTTCCTCTTTCGATTTCGTAGAAACAAATTAACATGCTCGATTGTTTTCGTCGGATTGCGGCCACCAGTCAAGTGCAGGACTTGCGAATGACGTCATCCCCTTTTTGGCGCGAGACGCAAATGAAAACCTTGCAAGCGAGACAAGTCGACCTCTCGCGACTTCGTGAGGTCGACTTGTGGCAAGTCTATAACGCGGTTAGCTGTTGGCTTAATCTTTTCTTCCTCGCCACGGACATATTCAAAAGGAGTCAAGGCTTTGCGTTGCTCAACACATGAACAATAATTACACTGTAAACACATGAATCGAGCTTGGTCAAAAATCCTGCGTAACATATAACCAGCTGACCTTGCTCCTATTTTCTCGCGTCCCACACCTGGTGAAGGATGGGCTCTGCTGCACAGACCTCCTTCTTTTAGATCGGATAACCGACTCGTGCTGAGCTTTCGAATGAACTACCGTCTTCACAAACTCGAGCTCCTGAAATGTCGTGACCGCAAAGTAACAAGTTCTACATATTCGCGATGGTAATAAACCATCGTCAACAGAAATTTTCAAACCAGAAAACTCTTATCAATCCCGTACGATTCCTTTCTAATTGCCTTTTCACCAAATAAATCCAAAGGATGGTTGTTACTAATAATATATCTGTTGCAAGTACGGCAAGCAGAAAAGGGAATCCCTCCGGCCATTCTCTTCCGATTCCTTTCGGTTATCATTTTTATTGTGCTCCCATCTGACCAATCAGTGACGAGAACGGATTGGGACCTGCCAGAATCCAGAGCTCTCGATCCGAGGCGCTGGCCAAGAGGATCGCAGCTCTGGGAACGAGAATGATCGAGAACAGACACGGCTACGACTACGAGTCTACTGCGCATGACCACAGTACAGTCGTGACGGAGAAACTAAATGGAACACACGTACACCTTGGAACACACGTACACGTGCATGTGAGCGCTTACCTTTTGAACATTAGATTCATGTTAATAAATATTGTAATGTATTGGGTGGCCAACCATAGCGCGGGATTTGTTTGCCAAATTTATTCACACACGCTTTAATTTTGCTCACACTTCGATCAGTCCCAAGTCGATCGAGATCACTTTGAAGTTAACTTGCTAAAGCGGCCAAACAAAGATTGGACATCAAACAGATCAGGACAGGAGGGAATGGAGATTTCTAAACAAGTTTTTTGGTGTGCATTATTTGGTGGAATCGGAGGTATGGTTTTTACCGCGTTGCTGTTCAAGATTTTGCAAACCAGTGGAAGACGACAAGAACGAGACGACGGAGAGAACAGGAATGAAACTACTAGAAGACCACAAAATTCTGCCAGGTTTCGGCAGTGCACTAAATTGCCACAGGAGCAAGATGAGAGGTGAGCACATTTTTGCAACGTTTGTGAGTCAGCAGATTCTTTTTTGATGTTAAAATTCTTCGATTTTCACTAGACTGTGAGACTCTTTTCTTCGCGAAGTAGCTCAGTAAAATAAAATTATTGGTTTTATTTGATACGATGTTAATCCCTTTATAAAAGCTCCGTATGCAAGGATGCTAATTTTGAAGGAATTTTTATACCTTTTTTGCCTTCCTTAGTCTTTAGGGAGTTTAAGCACCCAACGTTTTTGAGGGGCGGAACGGAAACGGCAATTAACATTACGCATCAGTCCAGGATTGTGAACCATGGCGAACCAACAAAGGAGACTAATGTTACGCATGCGCATTATCAATGGCAAATTCAATTTTATTTGCATTGTGATTGGTTGAAAACCTTCGAGACAGTCTTAGACACATTAGTTATTAAATACTGGCTCAATAGGCCATTTTCGAAATATCAAGTATTCAGCTTGACAGTGAGGCATTGAGGACAAAAACAATAGAAACACATTGGAATGAATGTGAAAAATATTTACATATCATCCACTTTCCTTTGTCTTTGTCCTCACTGCCTCACTATCAAGCTGAATTTTAATATATCGAAAAAGGCCTTTTACTGATACGGTAATATTATTGATGTACTATATTTAATAATTACCCTTTCACCCCTAAACTGGCCAAAACCGGCCATACTTAGTATTTTACTCATCAATAGGGAACCCCAAGGGGTCAATGGGTTAATTAATAGACTGAAAACATTTAAGATCAATGGCTGCACATTTTGTACATTTTCATCCTGATTTAGATAAATTTACATTATTCTCTGCAGTGAGATAGTAACTTACCACAAAAGTGAGCAATGAATATGAATGAGCATGAAATGCTCACATCAAAATTAATAAGTAGTTAATATTGTGTCAGAGTTCTATCACAAAGTCTGCTTTGCCCTTGATTGCCCTTTTAATTTTAAACATTGCACAGAAGACAAGACCTGCTTTATGTATTTCCAGACATCCCAATTTTAATTGTACATTTAATGTGGGTGTAATTTACATCTACAAATGGTCAAGTGAAATTTTTACCTCCCCAAAGAGAACTCATTCAGAAAATTTCATTTCAGTACAACCTACAAGTCTGATGGCAGTGCCCACATCATTCCTCACTATTGTATAGATTTCCTAAGAACATCAACATCACTTTTGAATAATTCGCTGGTAACATAAATGATGAAAACAATGAATGATTACTATGGCTAGACTTGATGGAGTTACCATAGATCAAGGACAGAATTATCCAATAAAGTAATAAACTGGAACTTCATTATTGACTCATTTTAGCATATATTATTAAGCATGCCTTCATGGTCAGTTGATATATCTAAGAATAATGTTTTGGTTCCGTTAAATGAAAGTTCTTGAAATTTTTAAGGTAGTGTATCTTGAGAGTGTTTGCACATGAGATAAATGCAGTGAACCAGGTTGGCCTGAGACACATACACAAAATATAGGTGACGCGGTTGGTATTAAATTTCTGTCGACGTATCTGTTGAGATAAGATGTTCTTTCAAAGGACTGAGGACATCTCATAACTCTAAACGATCAATGAAAGAAAGTGAATGAAGTGACGTACTTCCTTCCAGCGCTGCATTCAAGTTGGATAAATCAAAGCCTGCGAGCTCGAGGAATATATTTCGCAACCACGTTAGATAGTACTCCCTTCCCAACAAAGGAATCTGGCCTTTGCTCGGGTCTTTTCGCACTTTGAGCATTTGTTCCGATGCATTCACTTACATGGAGAAATAAAGCTTGAAGCAACTTCAGAGGCGTTGCTTCCCGAGCAGACTAAAAGGGCTGCTTACAAAAAGCGTAACGAAAGAAAAATTCCCGCCGACTAAAATTTCCCTTGCAGAATCTTTCCCTGTCACTTAAAGTTTAAATGACCACCTTCAACTGGCAGAAGCTTTTTTGAACGATCGAAGAAGCACAGGTTGAAATCACCGCTTCCACTTAACAAATAGATTCCATGTTGCCGTGCGTCTGTTCAGTAATAGATCACAGATGACGTCAAAATGTTGTAAGAACAAAAAAGTGGCACACGAGGCGATAGCCGAGTGTGTCACTGATGTTCTTACCACATTTTGACGTCTTCTGTGATCTATTACTGAACAGACCCACGACTACATGGAATCTAATTGTTTTATATAATGGTGACGTCAATCGTGCGTCTGTCCTCTAATAGATCATAGGCAAGAACCAATCAAAATCCGTGAATAACTTGGGTTGTTATAATATCGTCTTCGTAATTGTTCCAATGATTTCACTCACGAAAGATTTGGTCTCTTGGCATTAAAGCGTCATATGTAGGAGACAACACATTTAAAATCTTAAGTATAAACTGATGTTTGGAAGTCCCGAGGCGATTCTCAATGACTATCGACACACATGCAGGAAAAAATACATTTTTTATAATGAGTAAAGTTGACTCACTTTATGAATAAATTAACCGTTTTACACAATATCTTGAGTTAGATTACTCACAACATGAGTTATATTTTTTACTCAACATAGGGAGTTTAAGTAACTCAATATTTTGAGTAAACTAAGTATAACTTAGATTTAGTCAAACATGTGAGTAAATACTTACTCACTGATTGAGTAAGTGTTTTCCTCTCATTGCGCAAAACTTTTTGTAAATTTTTTCACTAAACACACCGAGTAAATTAACACTTTATTTTGAGTAATTTGACTGTAAGTCAAACGAGGAAGTAAAAATACTCACAGAGCGAAACTCGGCTGTTCTGCAGTCGTCAAGATATAACATGTCTCCAAAAGCAAGTTTGAGATCTAACCTGCACCGGTAAATGAAAAACGTTAGGGTTGAGCACGATTTTGAAGAGTACGCTTCGAAATTTCACGGTAAGTAATCACACAATGATACTCGAAGAAAACTGAAAACTGTCTACTTGACCCGTTGACCGAGTTCATTGTATCTAAATATTTCATTCAAATCACTCAAATGCCGCACAGGAGCCAGTTTTCGTCTTGTGGGTATTATGCAGGACGTAAATCGGTTTGTGAGAAAAATCGGGCTATGTCATTTACATAAACGTGTGTTTTGGCGGAAATTCATCACCAGCCAACGAATTAACTTACTTTTCGATTGGAAATTGAGTGAGGTCGCCTTTCAGATCATAGAGTGTTCAGCTCGTATGTTTTTAGTTTATTTTCGTATGTGCCGTTCTTCATGGAGAGCAACACTGGACGAAAAGATGGATTTACTCGAGTTTGCAAATTGAGCAAAGGTGTGGCAAATTTCGGGCTCTAAATTTGCTTTAAATTTGGTTTGACAGGTAAAGTCTGCGCAAACTTGGATATTTGTTTAGGAATTTGTGTGCAAATGTTAAGGAAATGTAATTGTATACTGTAAATTTGCTTGGCGTTTGCGTGGGATGCAAACCTTTATTGTTTCCACAGATATGCTCAAATTTTCTTCACCGTAAAGATAGCAGTTGGATAGCAGTTGGACCGCAAATGCAAGCAAAAATGCAATGAATTGCCTGAATATGACTCCGTTGTAAATTTGCAAATTTCATTCCTATAAATATTCATATTTGCCTGGGAGCAAATATGGTGATTTACATCATCTTCGTTTTGTTGTCATAGTGCATATGATATTTGTTACACATTTTACTGCTGTGGTAAACTATCAATTTTTACATAACCGTTATATTGTTAAACGAAAACTGCACTTGCCTCAAAGTCAACCTCGTTCCCAGGATCTTTGCGGAGGGGCGACCAAATTAGCGGACAAAGAGCCTGGAAACGAGGTTTTGTGACAATGGAATCGGTTATCGACGTTTTGAAATTCGCGCGGGCGATGTGTTCTTTCCTCTTGTTGGACGACTAAGGTTTACGGCGCTTCCTTGACATTTATGTGGGTGAAATGGCAGTACGAAATCGAGAATCGACGAAATCCGAAAGAAAGGGCAACGACCATTCACACCATAACGTCGGGAACCTTACAGTAGTTTGCCCACAGGCGCCCCAAGCTGAAAATACGTGGTGTATGCGACAGTTTGTGTATATAGAGAATTGTATGGGAAAATCACCGATCGTAAAAAAATTGTGTAAATAACTATCTCATTTGAAATAAAGTTTTCCTACCTCAAATGTGTGACCAACTTGTCTCTTTTGGCGAGTTTCGAGCCATTCTGACGCCGTTTAGTGAAGTCATCCGGAAGGCCGTTGCTAAAATAATGGGAAGGCCGGTGACTCCATCCATCGCTGGCCAGACCTCACTCCACAAATCGTTTTCTCCTCAACAGGAAAAGTCCCGAATCGCAATAAAAACAACAGTTCCATAAAGCCCAATAAATTTCACTCCAAATACGTGTGTTTCGGCGGCAGAAAGAAACGTGGCGAACGAAAACTTTGCCTTAAAATTCACCTCTTCGGCTTTCCTCAGAGGCTTGTGACCGGGTAGTCAACAACGGAAACTCGCAAGATGGTTTCAGCCTCAACTCTGATTGGTCCATTTGAATTTGACCGCGCGCTGGCAACACGACCGTTCTTGACTGCCCAGTCACAAGTCAACAACGGTCGTGTTGCCAGCGCCCAAACTTTATTTCAAATGAGATAGTTATTTACACAATTTTTTTACGATCGGTGACTTTCCCATACAATTCTCTATATACACAAACTGTCGCATACACCACGTATTTTCAGCTTGGGGCGCCTGTGGTTTGCCACAAAGATACACGCCAGTCTCATGAACGTTGAATGGTCAGTCTTTGGAATGTTCTAT
>NC_090877.1:21935144-21945144 GCF_036669935.1 Montipora foliosa | reverse complement strand
TTTCCATCTGAACTGGCGGGTGGCACACCTCATACAGTTTGATGTAACTTGTAAAGTAGGTCTAACCAGGGAGTTAATTTGTTGTAGTATACCATGTAGTATTTTCCATCTGGTTGTGTACTAGATAAACGCCTTTTAAGATCTTAGAAGTACACAACTATAGGAACTTACCTTCAAGCATTGGTTAGGAAATTTTCCACCACAGTTTATTTTGGTTGGTGCACCATCGGTGTAAGTTGTTTGATTATAGTCTTGGCCTAGTTCAGATACGAACCCTAATAACTTAAATTAGTTACATGAAAATACAATGTAGCATTATGAATCAATGTGAAATGGCTGAGTCATTCTCCTTGCTGCCATTTCAACTTTCAAACAGGTTCAATTTAGCTACTGAATTTTTCTTAACTGAAACGTAAATTACAGTAAGCGAGGATTATGAGCGCATACAGTGCACATACATGCATTATATGGCTTTCATATGTTGTCCTAAGGTCAGCTTAAGTTTGTATCAATTCCCAATCAAACGTTTGGTATCTGAACTCAGCCTTAACTTCTATGTTGGCTTTAACATTGCCAAGTTGAATTTTTGCTTGGATGGGGAAAATTATATCATACCATCTCAACTCTAAAGCAGAAGCTCATGACCTTGAAGCATTTAACTCTGGTTCAGCGCTGGGGTTTTTCGAGTTTAAAAAATTCCTTATTTGGATGTAACATAGCTCATGCATTTTCCTGTGGATGCAACTTCAATCTTATTTTTGGGCATAAAATTGGTGTCCTAGAATCCCCAGCTTTGTTCTACGGGAAAAAAGTTGCAAATTACACGCTTCAGGGTCACGTGCTTCTGCTCTAAGAGATGAAAACTGATCGAGTGCACATTGTGATTTTGTGATAAGTTTATCTCAGCTTGTGCTGAGCACTCTTTGAAAACTTAGTTTAGTCTGGCACTGGAATACTCCTTGAATACTCCAGGAATTTTAGGTGTCAATTGCTGTAGATACATTGCCATAACATACATGCATTTGTAATTTACAACTCTTCAAGGTCACCTGTTGTATAATAATGGCCAGATTTAGTGTACTAAACTGTAACAGTGCTAATATGTCAATGACAGCTCTGGTAAACGGTACCAAAGATGAAAGAGATAAGTGGTCATCTAGTGTTTTGGGAGCTGTAAACATGACAAAAAATTAAAAACAACAAAGAAACAAAAATTAGTCAAACCATAAACATAGACGTCCTCTATCCTGTTGGAGAACCAGGAAATCTTTTGATTACATACAACAGTCAGTGCAGAGTTTTCTTTAAGGTTTTAAGTAGCCGGAGTTTTTTGCAAAGTAGACGGTTGTGGGTCCGGAGGACCCACAGGATGGGCTTTATCCCATCGCTTCTAGGGGGGTCCGGGGGCATGCTCCCCCGGAAAATTTTTGAAAACTGAATGCCGGAAAATGCATTTCCTGGCATTTTGGGCCATGAAACGCAAACATTAGAGGGATGAATCAAGCTGCAATTATACTATGAAAACCATGTTACTCAAAGAAAGACGAAGCGACATTTCAATAATACAACCCTATAAACAAAAAGTTGAGTAATATTTTTTGTATCTTTTTGGTGGTTTTGCTGGAGCTAACGAGCCTGGCAAATATTGCCACTTGACAACTTGTAAACATGGCACATACTTTGAAGGACTAGACCAGCAAAGGCTTCTGATTGGTTGTTAAATTAAGAAGCTGATTGGAGGATACTAATTGGCCAATGGCGTAAACGATGTTTCGATCCTGTTTAGGTGTGAAGATGACACACATTCGTTCCATTGTGTAATTAGCGGGAAAATATGCTTGCGAAACTTGGTTGTAGTAATTTCGAAAATTGAAAATCACTCGAGCGGTTTAAGAGTGATGTAGTTTTTTTTCCGAAGAGTTTAGGAGTTCCGTAAAGCAGTGAGAGTTTATCAAGAGTGACGTTGGATAAAGATCCGTTGTCATGTTGAAGCGTAGAGATGCCCTCGAGAGGACGAGCACTTACACGGGCAAGTAGGATTTAACTCCGAGGAGCGTTACGTTCAAGTGTTTAAATAAAGTCTACGAGTCCTCAGCTTCTACGTTCGCTATAAATGATCAACTGAAAGGTTCGAAGTGAAAACGAAGGAGCAGTTAGTGAATGATCAGGGGCTAGTTTTGTTCCTCAGTTGAGTTGTGGTAAGAGATGCGTGAACGCAGGCTGAGAGTGTTGCTAGCAGAACATCATATGTAAATTTCCTTCTGGATTGAGAGCAAACCGTTTGAAAGTGTTTCTTTGTTTACAAGTTTTTTTATGATTGCGGCGTGATTAAAGGAAGTTTTGCGCGGACTAAAACGTCCTTGAGTGATTTTTCCTTCCGGTAAGATACAATCGGTGGCTGTTTAAAGAAATCGAAATCCAATATGGCGGACAACAAATCATATTGTTCCTACTTTCCCGCGACCGCAGCAAGATTTTTTCAAAACGAAAGTCTCAAGCATAACGTTTTGAAACTGCCCTTGAGTCAGAAGTCTTTTATGTGTTTTCAGAAAAGATAGGCACTGCAAATTTTTATTTGTATTGAGCCCAAGTAGTTTAGACCTCATAAACATCATCTCCTCTACATGTTTTGACTCTTCAAACAATGAAAGTAGCCGGCGAAACCTGACAGAGAAGCCGGCGAACTTCGCCGGCTGCCGGCTCTTATATACAACCCTGCAGTCAATATTATTGTACTTAATTTTTATTAATATTAAGTGAGCTTTTAGGTTGGCTTTGCATACTGAAGAAAAAAAAAAGTAAATTCCTTATTATTTAGGTTTTTTGAGAGTATTATTTTTATAAATACAAAACATTAGGAGTGATTATTTTAATCCATGAAAGGAGGCGTAATAGTCGGTGCCTATTATACCAAAGTAGACAAAATATTAAATGATTTAGGGAGTAATAAGCAGAAGTATTTGTCACGGATTACATGTAACTAACGAGTAAAATTACTAAAATTATTTCAGACGTATCATCGCCAACTATTTCGGCCATGCGCCCGCGTAACGTAAGCGGTTTCTTAGAAATCTAATTCTCGAAATGGCGTCAAATTTTACAAAGAAATGTATGGAGAGGTTTTAAATATTTCGAAAAAGTGCACTAAAAATTGCAGATGGAACATTTGCCGGAACGGGATGCCATTATAACGACTGTTGTCTGTGTTCTGCTGTAAAAAATATAACTTCAGGCCAAAAAAAAACCCTTCATTTTTCCTATGCTTTGTTTTGAGGTGAGCGACCCCTTTAAGCCTTACAAAAGCTGGCAAATATACGAAAATTCCTGGAATTATAGACAGATACCAGTGTTCCTGTGCTTGGTTCTTCACTTGCCGGAGTGGAGACCCATAGTTGACTCTGTTCTTGACCCTAACCCAAAATATGAAGTCAGCAGCGAAATGTTTGATCCGTCCTTTTTCCCTTCCAAAGAACGCAAAAAACCGATAAACCAAAGTCCACGTTAAAACTGTAAAATCCCCTGTTTTCGAATAACGATATCTTGGCTGTCTTTTGTCCAAATTTCTCGCAAAAACCATCGTTTGAAAGCTAATTTTGTGAACTTCATTCTTCGAAGCAAGTTATTTTTCTCAGCGGTTTTGGTATGGGCCAAACTTTAGTAGATATAAACAACATATTCCGTACCTCGCGTCGCAGCGATATGAGCCCGCTGATACAAGAAGAAGAACAGCGGAAAAAGTCATTTCACGTAAGTCGCGCTGAATTGTCGTGACCGGAATAGTTGGCGATGTAAAGATTACGTTTATGATTATGATGTAAGTATGGTGATTTTTAATCGGATAAACTTTTATTCAGCTGAATTGAAAATGTCATTTTGTTTTACTCGATATGTAGGGTACTTTTATACATGTATTTTACTCAATATCTTGAGTACTATAAAAACTCGTTGTGTGAGTAAATTTCTGTTTTACTCAAAATGTAGAATACGTCTTACTCAATCTATGAGTAGATAATCAGTCTACTCAAAATAAAGAGTTAGTATGGATGCATCTCTCTTGAGTACTTTACCATTAAATTTGAGTTAATATTACTCAATGTATGAGTACTCTTACTCATACAACTGAGTAAGTTAACTCACCCTGAGTAAACTTACTCCATCCCGAGAGTATAAATTACTCAACATTTCTACTACAGGATACTCAATATAATGAGTTACTGTGGATGCAACGATTTACTCACTATTTTGAGTTCAATTTACTCGGCTTTTTTTGCTGTGCGTTGTATTTGTTACATAAGAGTGCTTCGCCTCGCAAACTTCGATTTTGTGTAGTGCTTCTCTCTTCAGTTCCCTTCCCCTTTTTGCACACGTTTGTTTGTTTGCCGGGTGCTTCGCCTCGCAAACCACGATGTTGCGCAGTGCTGTCTTTCCTTCGCCCCTTTGGGATTTTGTTCGCTTATCCGATCTCTGTACTTTATGGTATTTTTTGTTTCGCGTATTTCGCCTTGCTAGCGTCGGGTTTGCGCGGTGCATTCCCTCCCTTCCCTGTTACTTGCATGATTTCTTATAATTAGTTTCTTTTCTTTCCGCTATCTTGTGTTTTTGAATATTTTGCATCTCGACGGGTTTTTGTTTAGTCCTTTTCTCGCTGTCTTCCCGTTACCTCGCGTACTTTATTAGTTTGCTTAATACGTTCTTTCTTCGCCTCGCAATCCGTCAATGGTTTTGTGTAGCACTTTTCCCTTCCCCTTTATTTTAGTTTCTGCGTGCTTATTTGGCTTTATTGTTTTCAAAAGCTTTTTATTTCCCAGCTTGGCCGCGCATATTTTTGGCCTTTGTCCAATACTATTACCCTGACGCCTATTTAGTTCATTGTTTTTGTTTTGCACGCCTTAGATTTTTATTACTTCCTGGTCTTCATGTTTTTTGCCGTTGTCTTCCCTCGTTTTGTTTCTATTTTAGTGTTCTGTAAATTGTTGTGTCTTTGTGTTCCCTCCGATTTTTGCGGCACCTTTTTTTTTCTCGCACTGTTTTCTTTTTTTACGTTTCTTTTTCCTTTCCAATGGTAGCCTGAAAGGGTGTCTAATGCCCTAGTCGGATTACCGACTCACAGGCTGCCATCCCTTGGGTGGGTTCTTGCGTCTTTTTTCCCTTCTGCGATTATCCTTTGTGTTTTGTTTTGCCGTTTTCCCGCTCGAGGGCTGGCAGCCTATAGATATTTTTATTCACGCCCTCTCTGAGCAAACTTTGCACAGCTTTAGAGCCGGCTTGGCCATCACTTTAGACCTTTCGGGTGGTCAGCTTGCAGACATTATGGAGCATGTTCGTTGGCGCCACGTTCCCAAAGCTCAAAGCTTTTCACTATTTGAAAGTTGCGCAGGTTTTACGTCCCGGAGGTCCTTCATCTCGTCACGAATCTTCTGCCCAAGCCCTGACAGACTCTTTCACTGACTTGATCAGCCTCCTCCATTTCACTGTCGCCTTTCCCACCGGCGTTTCGAGTTAGTTTGAGTTTTGGCTGGTTGGGAGTTTTTCTAGTTTTAGTATGAGATCTGATGTGTGTGACGTTTAAGCTTTGGCGTTCTTCTAGAGTCTTAAGGCCGTATTTAACGTTGGGCTCCTTAGTGCGGGAACATATCTCCGTCTCTGATTACCGAGCGTGAAATGGACTGTCGCGAATAGTATCCTATTTCCGGCGGTCAATAGCTGAACAAGTATACCACTACTAAAAAAGGGGCAATTACATTGTTTTACAGGACGTTTACTATTCAATATTTTATGGATAATATCGGCTTAACAATCAGAGTTAAAATGTTGACAAGTTTTAAAAGTCTACCGTCCCTGCAGTTAGCATAACGAGCCATTCTGTTTTGGTTCGCTAACGAGATTTGCGTAAATTATACCATAGTTAGCTACTAACTATGATTATACATAAATACTTTCCGTTTTAAGGTACAATTGAAGTGATATATCAAAACCAAACAAATTATGTTCAGGTGATAACAGTTAATAAAAAGAAATAAGATTAAATAAGTTTATACTAGTAAGTAATGGTTTTGATTAATTGGTAACAGGACTTCGTGTCGTCCAATTTTGTCTGTAATCATACTCGTGATTAAACAAATCGGACTCCCGCTACGCGGTCGTTCGATTTTGTTAATCACTCGTTTAATTACAGACCAAATTGGACTCACTCAGCTAGCCCTATTACCATAATAAATTGCACTCCACTCAGTTCAATTACCATTATTTAAATGCCTGGTCACTCGGTAACAGCCGATCAAGCGTTCTTTGGGAAGCGGAAAAGGAGAAACAGTGATCAGCGTTCTTTTTTGTGCTCTTCTAGATCTCGCACCCCAACCTTGATGCGCTTGCTCGAAGCCAAAAACTCGTAGTCGTACACTCTCTTCGACCCCTGAATTGTTTGCGATTAGTGTGTCGGTTCTTTAACGTGCCAAGGAGTTTTGAACAAGGGTTGTGACGCGGTCCTCCGATTAAAAGTCCTTATCCCAGAGGCAATTTTTAAAACCTGAGTGCCGGTATTCGACTCTTTAAAAGACTGGCCCCGGTTTTTCAAAAGGCGGATAGCGCTATCCACCGGATAAATCACTATCAATTGGATAAAGCAATTGGTTTCGCTATGACTTATCCACTGGATAGTGATTTATCCGGTGGATAGCGCTATCTGTCGTTTGAACAACTGGCCCTTGGCTTTTAAGCATGTTGTTAAAACTAAAAAGAACGAAGTTAAAGCAAGAGATCAAGCGCAGAAGCGTTTTCTTTTATCGAAACCCAATATTAATTGACCGAAGCGGAAAATACCATTAATGATACTCTTTTTGTCCACCCAAAATTGTGAATAAGCATTATTTTTGTTTTCTCTTGGGACCATTTCAAGTCCCAAGAGAAACTGGAAACAATGCTTAAACTATGCAAACAAAGAGCATCTTGGTATTTTCCTCTTTGGCCAATTAGAGAGAATCCGGGCTTTTTATTACTAGAGGAAGCTACTTTGGTGTTGGTCGGCCACAAATCATGCTATACTAGGGTGCAAGTTGCGCCAGCAACCTGCAAATCAAGACATGCGTATGCTTCAATTTTTTAAAGAACGGATTTTTTATAGCTGTAGAATTGATATTTACAATTATAAACAAGCCAGTGTTCATAAAACAGACTGGGTCGTACAAAGTATTTGATCCGCCCATCTTTACAAACCGACCTAATATGGACACAGCCGGTAAAAAATTATGCACGAACTAAATGTGTCGCATCCTTGCTGTCTTTTATCTTCTCGTGCCGGCTTACGTGCCACGTGCCGTTCTCCGATCGATTCCTGGTGTTTGTATCCCACTATTTAGACCATGCCTGGTTTTTGACCGATGCTAATGTTCCTCTAAGGCAGTTCCTTGTCTTTTATGTATCTTTATTCGAACGTTCACCCCATTTTCGTAGGCAAAATAGATGTAGGTTCCCTTTAAAAGATAGAGAAAAGGTTACTAGGGACTCGTCGGTTTTTTTTTAAAAGATAAACCCAATGCCGAAACACACCTCAACATATATAACCGGCTACGACAATCCCAAGCTAAAACAGTGGGGCCCGACCAAGTACTGAAATGAAGAGGACTGAGAAAGGAAGGGGACCGCAGGGTGGAAAACATCACTATAAAAACACGTGTCACATTTCTAAACCTTGTTGTTATGTAGTAAAAAGAAAATCATTTCTTGTCAGTTGTTCCCCTTCAGGAAAAATATCAAAGGAAATTACGTAGGAAAAGCCAAATTTCAATAGAAAATGTGAATTTCTCTTCCTCATTTTACAGACTAATTTTTGGTTATGATTTTCCCTCAACTCACCATCCACACACACAGTATTTTCCCCACACTTACCCACTTTACTAGAGATTATTATCTCAGTTAGTGGAAAGGAACCCCTTCTTGTAAGGGGATTCTTGCTTCAGCACCATAATCATGCCACAAAGGTTGCTAGTCTACTGCCGTTTTTTTTTACTTTATACAACTGTCACATTTCTAAACCTTGTTGTTATGTAGTAAAAAAATCATTTCTCGTCAGTTGTTCCCCTTCAGGAAAAATATCAAAGGAAATTATGTAGGAAAAGCCAAATTTCAATAAAAAATGAGCATTATTTTGAAGACCGAAATGACGACCGCTTTTGCAAGTTTTCACTGATCTATTCCTATCTTCGAACAGGAATGAAGCCACTAGAAGACCTCACAACTGTGCCAGGTTTCGGTGGTGCACTGAATTATCACAAGAACATGATGAAAGGTGAGTACATTTTTCCAACATTTGCGAGTTCGCAGATTCTTTATCGATGATAAAATTGTTTGATATTCACTTACATAGAGAAAAAAGTCATTTATGTGAACATAATCAAGTAGCTCAGTAAAATCTCAAACCGAGGCTGAGCTGTATTGCAATACGGCAAGGCCTCAGTTAAGTTTGAGATTTTGCTCTAACGACCTCACTCTCGGTTGTTGAGTAGTTGGTAATGCAAGGATACTCAGTTTAAAGTGTTTTTATATTATTTTCTTAAATACAGGTTGGTCATTGGCTTTACAAGCTAAATACTAACTAACAAAGAGACAATTACTTTGTGCCACAGAAATATTTTAAGGATACTTTTTGGCTTCAGAGTCGGCGTTTAAATGTTGACCAATTTTAAACCTTGAGTCCCTGCAGTTAGCAAAACGAGCCACGAGAAAAGCATAATTTATACATGCACACTTTATTCGTCCCAACAAGGCTTTTCAGAATAATTAAAGGTACAATTAAATAAACAGAAACTATGTACGGGTAATATAAGTTAATAAAAAGTAAAAAGATAATTGAAATAATAAATTAGTTGGCTCATGGTGTGTATTTAAGACTCTTAACATTTTAACGTTATATCTTTCTTCAGGCAACGTTTGAAGTCCTTTACTGTTGGCGGTACTGTCTAATGAGTTCTCTGTTTGAACTCCTCTTGTGTTGGTTTCAAATAGTGTACACACTAAATGAGTTTCAAAGCTTTTGTATAAAGAAGCCAACACCCCCATACGAGTTAAGTCCTATAACATGAAGATAACGGATGAGATGGTAAATTTTTTCCACGATTTAGGAAACTAAGAGATGCATCCTCATGTCCACGTCGAAAAAAAAATATATTTTCGCTACGTGAAGATTTAACTAAAACCATACACAATAGAATGAGAAATGAGTCAATTTTCAGTAGGTTAGGTAGTCGTCAATTTAGTTTATGCGTAGAATTAATCACTTGTTTCCTTTTCTCTTTTTCACACAGGGATAGTCACATTTCACGCATCAGTGAAACGCAGTAGGCGTGACAACATGCCAATCAGTAGTTATATTAAAGGCCTTGGGTTCATCTTTCATGCTTCGCTAATCAAGACAAGGAAATCATCCACGTAAACAAATGGCCACTTCCGAGTTCATGTCTGCCTCCTCTTCAAAGCGAGTCTAAGTGCGAAAATTAGTTTTCATTTTTATTTAAAGTAGAACTAATTTCCGTCACAAAAACTTCGCACTTAGACTCGCTTTGAAGAGGAGACAGACATGAACACAGAAATGGCCTATTAAAACAGCTGGAAAAAACCAATGAAGAATAATTTGTAATGGAACAAAACGTGGTGAATTAAAATTTCATATGAAGAGAGTACTCACGGAAAATAACTGAATTCTTCCTTCGGGCTTCTCGAGGCTTTGATGCTCGTGTGCTACTTAAGGACGTTCGCGCCCAAAACGTTCCCACGTACAGATTTTTTTAAAACTTGCCACGCAGAAAGATAATGATCTACTTTTCCCAAAAAGGCAAAAAAATGGGGGGTTACCGTGCTCCTTTTCGAGATCATAAGGTGCACTTAGAGAAGATTGCGTTATTTTAAGACGATCTTAGCTTACAACTGTCAGCAATAAACAAGCTACATTAGTGAAATTTAGATCAGGTAAACGTACTCAATTCAACATAAATAATATAACTAAACA